>NC_092638.1:52807787-52961835 GCF_039555335.1 Amphiura filiformis
TTAGTCTATTGATTTAATTTTACATACTTTTATTCTAAAGAACGTAATATCAATTAGAAACATGAATTATAGGGTACGGTTGAAAATGTGAATAAAAACATAGATATTTCAAAAAAGGAAATCGCACGTACATAACACATTTTAATCTGAAATAACTTTTATTCACAAATTGTAGTTGTTACTTTATATAGAATTCAAATTAGTGTTGATATTTACCCGAAAGTAATAGATAAATACCATTAAAGGGACACTCAGAAATCCGTCAATCATAAATGACTTATACTATGGTGATTCCCAACACATGTCATTATTTTTGAAGTTATAATAGAGTATTTACTAAAATCTCTTTATGTCCGTGCATAAGGAATTACGCGTGTAAATCCAAAAGGTGACATATGCAAATTTAGACTGGGGCGCAAACCTGTCAGTTTTCTCCATATTTTGTCGATATTACACTCTAAGAAAAAAAGGTATGTAGAACCCTGAAAAGGGGTTTTGAAAATTTAAAGAACCAAAAATTGTTCATTCTGGCCTTTTCCAGAACCCTTTCAGGTCTAAAATGGTTCTTTCTCTTCTTTGTAGAACATTTTAAGGTTCCACATACAGGACAGCTCAAGAACCATTTTTGGTTATCTTAGAACCATTTTTTTCTAATAGTGTACTTGGTCCTCGCCGGAGATCTGGGAGTCCCTTTAAGCATTTTGCAACTGTATGAGAAAGGGTATAGTTGATTTACAAAAAAAAAGCAATCAAACAAACAAAAAAACAAAAAAACAAACAAACAATTCTTTGTTCATAGCTAGGATTTCCATATTTTGCTACATTTATACGTATTACTCAACAAAGTTGCACGAAAGCAATATCTAGCTCGGGTAGTGCGCGCTATAATTACATGAGGAATTTTGGTACTTATTTTGGTATCATTGAATAGCGGAGACTCATAGCTATCCATTGTTACCAAATAAAACAGCATATTTAGAGGTATAATACAGAAATCCGGAAAGAGGTGTTGGTAAAAAGGTGTTGAACCAACCAAACAAACAAATAAACAAACAAACAAAATAGATTGATATAGTTCAACACAGAGCGTTTCACATATGGTACACCTCAATGGGACATTCCATTTAAAATCCACACCCCTACTACGGAAGACGTGACCTTAATCTTCCAACACAGGGAGTGTGAATTCCAATTGGGATTACCGGCCTGATTGGGTGGGTCCATTTGAAATCTACACCCCCTGTGTGCACGATTAAGGACATGTCTTCCATAGGGGGTGTAAGGATTTCAACTGGAATAGCCCAATGCGTCGAGGAAGAAGTCTCACCGCAGATGGGACCTTTACAGTTCATTTGTCACCATGGTCACCTCGCCTCTTGCTCAATGTAATTCACCTTATATATATACAGCCGTGTAATTGCAGAAAATGTCAAGTGTGTTTACATTCTTTATGAATGATACGTTTGTAATAAAGTACTGCAAGTATGTCTTGCTTTTATTTATACATTTATCATCTGATGCATTCTGTTTTGGAAATGATATATTTCAAATTCGATTAAATTTAAAAAGAAAAATGTACCTCTAGAACATGTTTTAATATAGTCCTACTGTTGTTCTCGTGGGGTTTTTTGCCAAATTTTCATTTCAAAAATAGCTAATGACAATTTTAATGGTTTATCCTTCACTTTTAAGTACTTAATACACAATTTTAATTTTTGTACATTTTCGCTGGGATCACTGAATGGACCCTTAATTCAAATATATTTAAATATATTTAAAGGAATACACAGTTAAAACGTGTGTTTGAGCAATATATGAAAAACAGATTAATGAAATTATTGCTTGAAGCTTTCCTTCCACTTAACGTGATCAATTCAAGTGTTCTATTATTAGATTTACATTAACATGGCCAAACTGGCCCACAATTTAGGTCAGTTTTAAGGTTGCGGGTTGATTTTATTAAAGCTTTATTATATATATACGACGAATTCATTGTGAGAAAACTGAGAGTGAGACCTATTGTAATTATTTAACACTTGTGAAATTAGTTTCTTAATAAATTCAATTTTTAAACTACTCGAACATGACAAACGGGTAAAAATAACACAGGAAATGTTTCAAACATTGTATGATCATCTGCTTACAACGATTAAGGTATAATATCAGGGACCATTAAAAAGACATTTACATATAAAGAGCTTGTTTCCAAACTATGTTAAGTCCGCAACCACAAATTTCTCATTTACTTTTGTGATACAATCACAATCACTCTGACAAGTTATACATTAACAAAAATGAGTTGTACTATCAACAAGCCATTATTTACCACAACAATGCTGCTTAACAATATGCAGACTATTGTTCTCATTTGAGAACCAACGGCCTTACACAGTGTTGTTACTGTGCATCCATCCATTGTTTGCTTTGTAACGGTGCACTGAAATTACTATATCTATAGCATCACAACCCATTGCAATATCGCACAGGGAAATCAGAAACGTGTGTTTTGTGGACTTTCATGAATAAAATACAAATGCATTGAGAGAATCTCCATTTAAATACAGTTTTAGAGTCATTAGCAGCAGATGCGACAGCAGCCTAAGATACTATAAATAGGCTACTTGCAGACTTACAGTTGAATTATTCCCTTACCTATGAAGACTACTAATGATATTTTGTGGTTGCTGTTTAAAGCTAAACATGTCAATAACGCTTCCGTTAAATAAATGTGCTATTATTCACTTTATTTTAAAAAAAAAGACAAACGTTTATAGTAAGGTCGTGAAATATCATAAAATGTCTGAAATGGATCCCAACATATCTCATTATTGATTTATGCGTACTTTAATAAATTAGACATTGAAATGTTTGTAATAATCTGCAAGTCTATTGCATTCTACACGTTCTATAATAAACTATAAGCTGGCTACAAGCAATCAAGTTTATCAGCCATCCCAAGCATATCTGCATTATCTGCATTATAAAATCTTAGTAGATATTGCCTTTTACTTTGGGACGAAACTGATTAAAATTATTTACCTTCCACATCTATCAGCTACGCTGTTTACTGTAGATACGACATTTTGTTTACTTAAACAAAGCACGGTTGTTTGATGTGATCATTTGTTAATTTTTCTAACAAAAATTATTATAATGTTTAATTCTAGACTTGAATAATACCAACAGCTATCACACTAATTAACTGTATATACACAATCATATATTTTGTTGCAATTTTAACTTAAATTTTCGTTTCAACATCAAATTATTCATCTTTTTCGGAGTTTTTGTGGTAATTTTAATAATAAACTGCACATTTATGTGCAAATTGAGGGCGCTATTTACATACATTATAACTTTAAATTAGCCAAATGATATGATTGATACCTTACATTTTATAATAAAAAGTTTTTTGAAAATTCCCTGGTCATTTGTTAGTCTATTTGCTGATGTTCTAATACCATTGTAGAAGTGTTTACCCCTTGTAGAGATGCAAACACGATTTTAGATAATAGCGCCATCATTGTTCAACTTTTCTTTAAAATGACTCAGTTGTACATGCCATCAAACAGCCGTGAAAGGAGCATAGTGCAGTTATGTCCACGGCAAATTCACCGTGACCTTTTCAGCCATAAACCCGCTTAGTGAAGATTAAAACGAGATATGCAGTACTAAACCATTATATTAATCGATTGTCCAATGCAAATTTATTACCACGTGATAATATGAATCCAATGAGCAATCGAATTGTCCGCTGCGGTCGACTAATCCAATCGATAATGACGCTATTGACATGTACGGGCGGAGCTCCACTGACTGAGTTTTGGGGTATTTTTTTACTGGTTTGCTGTCATTTACTCATCAAGGCGGTCCCCCGTTATTATAAGGACTATGCTAATGATTTAAAGATTGACATGTAGAGGATAAACTATACTTGATTGACAGAAAGTACTAAATTTGTACCTATTACGGTTTCGTGACATCCCTCTTGCAAATGCGACCAAACCAGGGCGGCCCGGTGAAGCAAAAATGTGCATTGGAATAACACGGGAATTTGGATATAGAAATGTATGGTCCCCCGTTATTAAAGCTTGTACCGGGTTGAAAATTCAGATATTTTGAAAAGAATAAGTAATTGAAACATAGAGCAAGTACTAAAATCATAGCTTTTTTACCTTTTCATATATGACGCTAACTAGTTCATCTCCTATATCTACAACAAAGCGCTACCAGTAGGGGTCAATTGCCTATTGTGAGTGCCCCTGTGTTGTGTGCATACATGTAGTTAACAATAACTGCATGATGGACCGATATACTTCTGTGAAGTAGAGAAACACAGTATCTCTTATGTAATATGGCTCATCCATTTAAAGTCTGCACTACCCCTGTGAAAGATTTCGGCAATATCTTCCACAGGGGGAGTATGAATTTCAAATGAAATTACTCACAGTAACCAACTCTATCTGAAACTCACACTCCCTCTGTGGAAGATTCAGGTTGAATCTTTCTTTCTCAGAGGGGGTATGAAATTCAAATGGAGCTGCCTAATGTGTCCATTCCATTTGAAATTAATACTCCCCCTGTGGAAGATATTTCCAAAATCTTCCACAGGGGTAGTATGAAATTGAAATGGAATAGCCCGTTTATTCACATGTACTGTGTTTTTTACTTGGCTAGATATAGAGCATTTGAGTTGCTCAGCGCGTGTGATGAAGACCTATCATGATTTCATTGACGTGTTGGCTTGACAAGGGAAAATACCTCCTGGGTCTACTCGGTGATATACAACGGTTTCCCGTTACCAAAGTTGAATTTACGCATAGGAATCAATGCTAGCTATAGCTTCCTTCAGGTTCAACATTATTTTGATTATTATCAGTACAATTTGCTCTTGTCATTTATGCAGCTGAGAGGATCACTGACAAAAAATTATTTTGGTCATAATTATTGTTGAAGAAACTTTCAATGTGACTGCTTCGAATAAGTAAGTTATGATTACGAGTCTTTATGGCTATTCTATGATAATCAATGGTGTAATGCAGAGTTACAGCGTACGTCTAGTGCAGGCAATATATTCCAAAATTATTTTCACATATCGCTATGGTAATTAATCCTGTTATATCACTACTTCTACAGCAAATACATCAGCCTCCTTAAATTTTTTGTCCTATTTGTGACCTGCTACCACGAAATGAGCGTAAAGTCGCAAGTTGTTAGTTTCGAGACATTCAGGCTGACTTTAGTTAATGTTTTTTGTTTGCCGCGCACCTGTGCAAGTCAATAGTATGTCCTTCGTGAATGGCCCATTGTGTCCCATTTCAGACATACCACTGGCTTGAACAGGTGCGTGTTAAACAAAGAACATCAACGCAGTAGTCAGGGCATCTCCAAACTTGCAACTTACGACTTAACGCTCATTTTGTGGTAGCAGGTCACATTTGAGCATCTCAATCTTAATATATTTCTGTTTCTGTATTCAAAGTAAGTAATCAAAAGAAAGAATATTTCTCCTCCAACAAACAGAAACGAATCAGTTAAAGACTAATCCGTTTCTCACCTCCACAAAAAAGGTACGGTAATACTTTTCACGGTTGTTTGATGGGATGTAAAACGGAGTCATTTTTAAGAAAAGTTGAACAATGATGGCGCTATTTTTGCATCTTTGCAAGGGGTAGTCACTTGTATAACAAATGACAAGGGAATTTTTTAAACTTTTTATCATGAAATGTTAGGTATAACTCATGTTATTTGCCTAATTTAAATTGATATATAAACTCCTCAACGAAAGTTTGGAAAGTTTTTTCCAGCATCTGTGTCTCCAATTATTTGTGACATATTCATATCGTGTTGCATATCACAGGATAGCTACAATACTCCCCTTTACAATGACACCCCATTTGAAACAATAACATTTTTCACGGCTGAGTACATGCCTTGTGATTGTAGTGGGGTCTCAAAATGAATTTGCCAAATTGACCATTATTCTGTGCAGCAAGCTGCAATGCCATAACTTCACAATCTGGGACCTAATGCAATCCTCCAAGATGACACCGCTCGCCCACATATCCACGGTTGTCAACGACTACCTACAGAATATGTGAGTAGAGTCAAAATGGCCTGCCATCAGGCCAGACCCGGGGACCAGACCTCAACCCGATTGAACACTTGTGGGACCAGCTTGATCGCGCTGTGCGTGCCAAAGAAGCCCATAGGCAACCACATTGAATGAACTGCGACGAATCCTTGTGGAAGAATGGAATTCCATCCCACAGTAACGTGTAACCAGGTCGGTGAGCAGCATGAGGAGAAGGTGCCTGACTATTGTGGCTGCCTGTGGTTTTTAAACCCGCTATTGAGGTTAGTGGCTAGCTTTGTTTGAGCACAGAATAATGGTCAATTTGGCAAATTCATTTTGAGGCCCCACTACATTCACAAGGCGTGTACTCAGCCGTGAAAAATATTGTTGTTTCAAATTGGGTGTCATTGTAAAGGGGAGTATTGTAGCTACCCAGTGATATGCAACACGATATGAATATGTCACAAATAATTGGAGATACAGATGCTTGAAAAAACTTTCCAAACTTTCGTTGAGGAGTTTATGTAAATAGCGCCCTCAATTTGCACACAAATGTACGTTTTATAGAATAAAGATGACCCCCCAAAAAGCAAAAAAAGATGAACAATTTGATATAGAAACAAAAATGTATGTTAAAAATTGCTACAAAATATATGTGTATATACAGTTTGCTAGTGTGATAGCTGTTGGTATTATTCAGATCTAGAATTGAACATTTTATAATGTTTTGTTAGAAAAAATAATAAATGATCACATCAAACAACCGTGTTTTGGGTCACAAGTTGTCCCATAGCAGGCGATGAGGAAAGAAATGAATGATCGAACCGGAGTAAACTATAACTGTCTTCTCCGGTTGTGTAAGACAGGGAATCGGGTTATACATATGTAATCGGAGGTTGTTGAAATTGATTAATGAAACGCAATATCCGGATGTTTTCTTTTGGTACAGAGTATCGTGTGGGTGAAAGATGAGAGGAGATGAGACGAGATGCACAAAGGAGGAATATAGAAAACGAATCCGTTACATAGACCATAAAGATATACGCTTCTCTGGTAATAAGGGATATGAAAAGAGGAACACATCAGAGAAACATCTTATAAGTTTTATATAATAGTAATGAAATTGATGCAGTGGCTCAGCCGGGAGGCAAGGGAGCACCTGTGAGAAGTCTTGACCCCTCTTGCTCCCTGTGGGATGTCGACCGCACTGATATTTATGACTTTATGCATTTTTCTTCTTTTTAGTCGGGATTTTAACCTAATTTTTGATCATATTACCCCCTTGAAAGTTGACATGCATGCTCCCTTTGCACCCATCCGAAAAGTAGTCGCGACTACGCCACTGGATTGGTGAAGGGTTCGTCAGCATTATAAATGAAAAATTACGACTATAGGTAATAAAGAAAATGGGTGGGAAAAGAGCTCTGTAATATTAATATAATAACGTAGTTTTCCTACACCTGGTTTACCATAAAAAATAAATTTTAAAGAATTGGTGGCCCAGATAACACAACAGCATGAAAAGGAAGAAGAAAAGAGCAAGGAGTAGAAAAACAACAACAACAGAAGATCAGAAATAACAATAGACGAGCAACAATAACAAAATAAGATGAATAACAACAACAGAAGATAAAAATTTACCTAATTAAGCAAAGTAGGGACAACAATTCAAAACAGAGCAAATATCGTAGTACGTTTTCCTACATCTGGTTTACCATGCAAAATAAATCTCAAAGTATTACAAGTCTAGAAAATGAAGTGTTTGGTTCAATTGTAGCAACAAGAGAGGAAAAAAGAAAAAAGAAAAGAAATAATAATGTTAACAAAAAACAGGAGGGATAAAAATGGCAAAGGAGGGTGAAAGATGGAAAGAGTCAGTTTTCGTGCTTTTAATAGTCAGTTGACACCAGGCGATGACATGCTTTGAGCAATCGGATGCTCCTACAAACAACATTAACATTGGTTTGTTGTCTTTCTTTTAAGCTTTACGTGCCACGACCACAAATACACACAGTCTGTGCATCCGTCACCGACATTCAGTTCCGATTCTTTATGTGTTTATTATTTGCAAAATGTAATCCGGGGAAACTAAACACAAATCAACTGCTAGTGAAAGAAGTGGGTAAGTGTAATAGCTGCCATGTGTAGCTGAGTACAATACACTGTATGTAAATTGCTAGATGTTCAGAGGGCAGCTATTGCATTCACCCACTTCTGGGACTAAGCAGTCGAAATGACCATACGATTATGCTCCCCTCGGAAAGACCCTACAATTTAACCAAATGAGAGTATTGAAAGACCCTTTAATTTAATAATTTCAGCACTAAAGATACTTCTTTCATTTCTGTGTATTTTCATGGCTATTTTCAACCAGAAAGCCACGAAAGGCATTGATATTGACTTACAGAGACCCATTTTACAGATACGTCGTCAGTATCCAAAGACCTAACTCCATTTTCATTTCCGCGGGAACCATACGTACCACAAATTTGATATCGGGGATGATATGCTCTGAGCTGGAATACAATTAGCTTGTATTATCTATGGCTTTTACCACAGTGTAAATGTCGACGATCGTATTTTTACCAGAATAGCAGTCTTTGATATTCAGTAATATGACATTTTTCTACTTTGCGCCCCTCTTCCCCACCCTATCACTTTGAATTTTAATAAGCACAACCGGGAAACGCAACAATACTTCCGGAACTTGCAAGACGAAAACTAATACGAGAGGAGGCAGTAGAATGTATTCACTATCTGTAATTCATTGTGCGACAGCTGTTTTAAATACTTTGGTGTCTTTAATTGTGACTCATATGATCTACCAATTACTTCCAATGCTTGACAGATGACAGTCACATAATACTAGTATAGATTCCTCCGTGTGTACTCCGGTGGTACGCCAGCTGTACAATGCATCTATTGACCCAAGGATACACCAAAGATATTTTAATGTACACCGGGGGAAACGTGCGTGTAGAACTACTATCATTCCAGATTTAAGTAAATGTAATTATAACCTATAGATAATAACTATAAGATGAAGCAAATCGGTTGTGTAATTATGTGATATCCCAGACCAAATTGAATCAAATCTGGTGTCTCATATCTACCTAAATATCTGTTTTCAAATAATAAAAAGAAAATGTAAGTTTTATACGTACCAAATCCAAAAGGATCCGACTCGGCAGCTGAAACTGACAGTATAAGTAAAGTTGCGTATAATATTGTGTAACACAGCGCTCTTAAGTGGTATAGTAAAACACTTGATTTGTCGAAGAACGCCATTGCAACATAATCTTACAAAATAATGCTGTTATGTATTTATAAATACAGAAATATTGATGATATCTCGATAACTGGTTCAGCAATCATATATTATTATGTACAAATATCTTCAATTATGGTATCCATTCCGTGCGTAGTATATAGCAATGATAGTCCAAAGGTAGTGATTTACAGATATGCGCTTCGTCATCAACATAAATCTTATAGTCAAAGCTTAGTGGTATTAAAGCGCAGATAACATCCACAGAACTAACTGACTGACGATAACAAGATAAGCAGCGTCGTATTTACTCCACCTCCAAACATATATAGACACTAGATTTGGTGATATTAGTTATTTCTTCCTAAATGGTTTCATCAGCGTCACACATGCTTGTTCATCTGTTAACCAATAAATGTCCCACGTGTGTGGATGATACAGGCTCTGGAGGGATTTTGATGATATTAATTTAGCCAAGCTCGTCTCTCTTCTTTCGCTTGATTGGTGGCGCAAGACCAAATGAAAACATGTGCTGCCGTTAACTTTAAGATTATTAGGTTTTCGTTAACGTTTAGTTAACGGTTCCTGCATCTTTTACAATCGGGAATTATTTGGAACTGTGACTTATTCCCATGTTGATTATAATAGGAATGAATAGCCAATTTCGAAACAATGTGAGAATAAAGGTGTTAGATAAAGAAGGCAAAAACAAATCCAATGCAAAAAAAACCCAAAAACAAAACAAAAAGACAACCCTCCCCTCCCACACACACACACACACCCCCACACACCCTTGCAGTACTAATACGAGTATGTCCGAGTTGACGTCCTCTGTGTCAAGTTGTCATGTCAAGTGCTCAAAGAGTCGGTAATACCGTTAAAACGGTTAACGCTGCGAGGAAATAAGCTATAGAGGGGGTAGTAGGTATAAAACCTCATTTTTTGCCGTTTACCGAGTAGAGGACGCGTGATTTGGTCCTTGGTAAGCACGAAGTCCTTGGTGTAGCAGTATGTTGGAGTCCTCAGAAGCAATGCTGGGCAAACTGAAAAGCAAAGTGTGGGGTGTTGCAGGACGGGTTGCTTTGGGGGTGGGTCGGGGAAGGGGCAATTCACATGTCTGACTGGCAGAGGTCTCTGAGCAGATTTCCATCTTATATTGCTTTTAAATATCTTTATTGTGCAATAATATACATATATATTAAGTTTATATGTAATTCCCCCCAACGAGTTGGAGGAGTCGCACCTCTTGTTGACAGTGTCTTGATGCTTCCGACTCTTCCAGGCTAGCCCATTCGGTCTTTGTTTCTCTTTGTATGTGTAATTATGTATTGTGTAATTTTACTTTACTTTTTGATGTATTTTAGCCGAATTTGTAAAATAAAACAAAGTAAAATAAATAAATGAGCAAGAAAGCAAAGAAGCAATCAAGAAGGAATCACCCACCCCAACAAACATACAATCAAACAAAAAAACAAACTGTTACGAGTCGTACCGACTCAAGGCCAAAATCACCTTTTACCCAAATTCACACGAATGCACAACACAAATACACTGATTGATTAAGCTAACAAAATCTCAGAGGATGATTTAAGGAAGCCCCATCATGCACTGCAAAAGTGTTATCACGCGAGTTTCAACTGCCACTTAACTTCTCAAATCCCATTGAAGTCTGTGCAAAAGATGTTGTTTTAGAATTGCCCGTGTGTCATTATTACTTGGTCGATTTCAGATCTAAAGTGATGTATGCATGAAGGCTAATTCACACCTTCTGTAGATAACATAAAATGTGAAATCGACTGACATTTTGAATGTGTTTTTATTGTAAATATATCAGTCCAAATTCAAATTTAACCATACACGTTCATGCAGTGGTCCCGGGCAGTGGTGTCATGTTCACTCACACAGCTGCTAACCGCAAGTTGTATCCAGTGGAGTGCTGGGAAGTGCTTAAATCATCCTCTGACAAAATCTAAGTCTTTAATTGAACGTAAAATATGATTGGTACATATAACAACAATTGCATATACAATCACACAATCACAGTTTTAATTAATCAGTACTTAATCAGCAGTCTTGGTGATCATAGAGTTCCTGCAATGTTCTGGACGGCTGCCGTATATATCCTTATTCACTTGTCCTACGAAAATCAGTGAAGTCCATTGTACACTTGCATTTATAAAATACTTGCGAATAAAATCCTTACGTGTGCTTTCTCCAAACACTTATCTCCTTGAGCTGCTTTCTCCAAACGCTTATCCCCTTTCGCCGCTTTCTCCAAACACTTATATCCTTGCGCTGCTTTCTCCAAAAATGGTGCTTCTTTCACCAATCACTCTTTCTCCAGGAAACAGGCTTCTTTCGGCACTGCTCCACTGTATTTGACAGATGTGTTGTTTTATAAACCAGACTCCAGCAAGTCGACAGAAGAACTTTAATCCTTTGATGAGGAAGAGCACATTTGTGTACTCAAAAATCTCCTTCGTTGCTGTATTAAAAATAGCACATTATTGGCTATGTAAACTGGTTAAAATGTACTTTCTGTTGAAGAACAATGACGACCAACACATACATGTAGAGTTTACAATCTCTCAGGCTATTCCGAAAATTGAAAACTCAAAGAATCCTCTTTTTATGCTCCCAAAAACCCATGATCTATTAATAGACCATTCTGTCATATTACAACACTTCCTGTGGGTAATTCCCAAATCTTATCCATTTCACAATCCAAGGGATTTTCCCCAAGATTATTAATACAGAGAATCTTCTAGAGAAGAAGAGAGTTCCCCTAAACAATCTAAAATTAGATATGATTCAACTTGTTTGGTCACTTGAAGAATGAAAGGGAATTCCCCTAAAACATGCCATAACACACAAACTCTTGCATGATTACTTCCAAGGTGTTTCCCCTTGTCTCATATCTCTCATGACATACTTTCAGCTTGTAAACAAAGTTAAATAATTTAATTAAATTACTCAGGGCACATCACACAAACAAACAAGCAAACAGATCTAGAGATTTGTCTTTAATAGAATATACGTACGACGTATATCTATGGATTTAAGATTAGTTCAAAGTTTACCATATACATTTTTATTAAATCGCGGTTTAATGCAAATAATTTAGTTCTGGGCGATGATTTGAGTGTGTCGTTTTGCACAGACATGCGCCCTCTAATCTCCATTCTCTCTTCTAAAATAACTATTTTGGACATCCCAAGGTCAGGGGTTATTTAACCTATGTTAGCCTCTTGACCATACATTTAGAAGGCGTAGTGAACTGTTATCGCTGTCACCCAAAGTCTCCATATTGTCTTATATGACTGTGTATGACGACATAGTAGTCTCCATTGTTACCGGTAAACATACCGCGACTGAAGACATGTCCAATCCGCGGGCCTGATTAAGCTATAGACGAATCCAAATACACGCATTCCTACACCTGACTAGCAGCCTTTAGTTGGGTCCCCGTCGGCTACAATGCATCCAAAATGTGAAATGATTCGGCCTTGGCGGAAATTTTAAACTGCATTCCATCACCCGTTTTACACCTTCCGCGAAAACACAGGTAGACAAAAGAATGATTTAAGTTTACTAACACAATACAGTTCCAATAGTTGTACAAATAAAAGCCGCCTTACACCTAGAGAAGGTCAAGGAAGGTTAATAGAATAATACAATAGAGATAATTCCGCAGGTAATCCCGTCGCATCTATTCATAGATGTACAAATGGATGAACAAAAGGACTATGTATGAATAGATGCGACAGGATTACCTCTATTGTATATATTATTATATTAACCCTCCTCGTCTTTGCATCTTCTCCAGGTGTTAGGCGGCTTTTATTTGCACAATCGGGCGCTCAAAACCCCAGGTTGGTGCTAGCGGGAAACCAAAGATGGCCGACCAAATCCTGACCATGACTTGGCTCGTTGGATTCGTCTATATGTCATATTTCTTCTTAAGCAGTTCTAGCTTAGTCTTCACAAAGTCATAAAATTGGTACGTCAAGTCGAGTTTTTTTCGAAGTATCGCGCGGACTTCTGCAGATATGGGCATCTTGAAGTTTGTGCGATATCTTTCTGTGTTAAGTAGGAAAATATTATAAAATAAAATTAGTGTAGAACCAAAAACAACATTGATTTATAGCCGTGATATGTCATGACGATTCTAGAAAGTTATATTCATACAAATGACGTAGTTTATACCCGGGGCAATCACTAAAATGGGTGACGGGTAACTCTCTCTCTCTCTCTCACGCAATGACCCCCTTTTTGTTTTACTGAACTTCTTTTCACCCAATGAACACCTTTTTTTTATTTTCCTGTCATCAAAATACCCCGTTTTTTCAAAAATTGTGGGAAAATTTCTGACTGAATGACCCCGTTTTTTCCCATTATTTTTCTTGAAATTTTTTTAAATCTTTAAAATTTTAAAAAAATTTTGATGAATTTTGTTGATGAATTTTTGACAATTTTGCATCAAATTTGGCATATTAACCCAAAATTGTTCCCAGTCTCACCGAATGACCCATTTTTTGGGTAAGATTTCCCTTAGTCTCACGGAAAGCCCCCTTTTGGGGGCTTTCTTACTGAAAGCCCCCCCCCTTTTTTTTCGGTGTCAAGGCTCTCACCAAAAGACCTTTAGTTCGCTTCCCGCACATCCCCGTCACTTCTAAAGTCGAGTGCCCCCCGGCTTTATACACCAACCAGGCAGAATGCTCTCAAGTTTGTTCAACAAGAGCATACCATTATAAGTATTATATACATAAGTTTTATTCAACATAAAATATTTTGTGTGCACAGGATGACCCCAGTACTTTATTGAATAGACTGCATTATGTTCTGGGCATAGAGGAAAGAGATAAACAGAGAAAGTACCACCAGTCAAAGTCCCCGTGTATTGTATGCTACCAGTTCTCGCATATTCATGAGGGCCGATTGTTCGATCGTGCCGTGTCTAACAATCACGCCAGCGCTGCGTGCCTTCGCGTATATGCGATAGAGCGTTGCGTGCTTTCGCGATTACGCGATAGACCATGAAAACACGCGATAATTGCGTAGCAGTCTCGCCTGTCGCATTTCATGGAACAATCGGCCCTCATTATCGGATGAGGCGGAGACTTTAACTTACGCGCTCTGTAGTCCTCTGTGGTTCTGGGACATTAGTTCGAATCCTTTGTTTGAAGTCGATAAAAACATGCATGAGCTCTATTGGTGTAACTGTTGATAATTAGTTCCACATCATTTGCATGATTTGGAGTACTGAAGCTGAAATTTGTACAGATGTTATTACGATTTGAGGAGCTCATTAACGTGGCTGTGTACTCTAGACATTGTTTCTTTCGCGAAATTGAGCTTTTTTGAAATGTATTTACTTTGTCATGTTTTTTATTTAGATTTGTTAACTCTAACTGCTCTATTTTATGGTTTTTATTTCACTATTTCACTCATTTCCGCAATTTAAAAGGAAAGAAAATCTTTGTTGTACCATCGCGAGCAACAACGCATCGCGGTTTGTAGTCGCACAATTTGTTAACGCACAGATACGCTACGCATACGTAAAGCTTATCTGTATGCGCGGCGCATCTTATGGAAGCACCACGGAAGCACTGATTTCACAAAAACCTAGCGGTCAAATGGCTCCGTTTTAGCTGATAAAATGTGAATTTTTTCAAGTTCTTTCCCCCGATTTAAACATCAAGATATGAAAAGATTTCGCCCAAACTTCTCAAGGGGCTGTGGATTTACCCGATGTTCACGTAATATAAGGTAGAAAAACGAGAAATGCCGCATTCTCCTGTGAGCTTCGATCAAAGTGCAAAATGTGACCACTTTAAACTTCAACGGCCTTTATTTCAATGTTCATTTTCTCGGTAAAATGACGATTTAGGTACAGGATAACTCAATAAATACAGCATCTATAGGTAAGCAATTATGCTCATCATAAAAAGCATGATCGACTTAAGAAACAGTTTCTCATTTTTTTATATTTTGGTCCATTTCCGATTTTAGGCATCATTTTTGCAAATAGGCGTTTGTGAATTTTAAAAAGTTCATTTTGATGCCTTATAATATGGTCAATATCTCAAAAAATAAGGCCAATATTAAAAAACTAAAAATACGGTTTTTGGAATGGTGCCTCAAGACTAAGAAAAAAACAAAACAAAATCTTTTGGAAAGAATGTTTTTTTGTTATGATGTACCGAACAAAAATTGCCATAAATTCACTTTTTTTGTGATTTTCTTCATAATTGTTGTTTTTACACCAAATCTGTATTTATAATGAGATTCATTGATGTCTTGCCTTGATAAAAATGTATACTTTTATTGTCTTACGTGAATAATTGCAAAGGTATGAATATAGCTTATGTTAATCATCTTCCCTCCCTATTTCGGATGCCCTTAATTTAACCTTTTCCACAAAGCAATGGGAATCTATTTACTTCTCTTTTTGTCCAAGATTCATCACTGAATTTCATTAGGTTCCACTGCCTTAACAGAATTGATCAGGTCTCACATCCTTTTTCGACCAAATCGATGGTAATAAATATTGTAGTGAGCTGTCAATATTTGACCACAAATTGCCTCAGGCAAAACTCACTTCCAGGGAACTAAGTACCACATAAGGTCATTTTATGTAACTCATTGACCCATCTCTGTCACATGCCTCTAGCATATAATGACAGCTTGGTGATCTGGTCATCGCAGTGAGGGCAGATACTAATCCCAGGAGGGTATTCAAGTTGTGATCAATTCTGTTCAGGCAGTGACACCTGATGATTATGTACCCGCTTCCAATTAACATTTCGTCCAAACGTATTGTCAATATAAGAACAATCAATGCATTAGTAGGGGCATGGTTAATATTATAGGCCCAAGGTGATCTCAAAACCATGCTATGACCCGAGGCGCAGCCGAGAGACATAGCATGGTTTTGAGATCACCGCGGGCCTATAATCTTAACCATGTCCCGAATAAAGCAGTCAATATTTGTTTTATATACCGAATTAATATAGAATTTTGTCATCTGATTGGTTAAAAGGCCTATTTTATTGTTTATAGGCCATGGTAAAATTTACAAAGAAAGTTTTTCGTTATGAACCGATCGCGTCACCGCAAGTGGCAGGCATCGCGTTGGTACCGCGTGCGTAATGCGAACACGCCATCGCGCGCGCCGATTATGTGAAAATGACTATTCCCGAGGAATAGTCTTTTTAAAAGACTATTGCCCGGGAATAGTTCAGTTTTTACGTAATTCTTAAAAAGGAGGGCATAGCTAATTCAATGACTGCACTTTTAACCAATCAGATGACAGGAATCTATATATGAGGTATATAATAGCTAATGGTCAATCACTCATCGCTGGTTAACACTTGAACGAACCTGATTCCTTCCTTCGTTCAGCAGCGTGGTAGTCGGTCATAATGCCTTTAAACAAGCTTGGCGCTAGGATCTCCATAAGTCTGAATGTGGCTTCGTAGTCCTCTAGTAGTCCAACTATTAAGTATTCCTCTTCCACATGTTTTTTGGCCTCATTTAATGACCAGTTTAGATCAGTGCTACATGTATAGACAGAATGGAGAAATGTTGGTAAATAAAATTGATACAGTTTATTTATCTATTCCAGCTCCAGTGACACCTCATTAACGAGAATCAATCAATCATTAAAGAATGTTCAATGTTTAAAGAACTGGATATCTGTATTAATTTAAAAATATAATTTTCTCCAAAGTGCTAGAAAATTCAAACTTTTGACTATTTCTATGCATATCATATCTCATGCAACCTGAAGGAACGAAATTTGTATTCGTTTTGGATTTTAACAGCTTTTAACCGCTTTTTTTTGGACCATAAATGTACAGAAGGACTAGTAATTACACTGACAAAAATAGTCTCATAAGTATGTTTACTTTCTTTACAGGTGGCGCTATGGGCAGTAGGCGCATAACCTTTTCATGATAAGATCCTCCACTTTCTTGAATTTCTTCACTGGCCGCATCATCCGAAAGTGATGGACGTCCACTTCTTGGCTCGTCTGTGAGGGACATGTGGCCAGTTTGGAAATTCCTTTTTCAAAAAGCAACAGTGCCATATGATGGGCAATCATCGCCATAGATAGCTTTCATTTCATCATAGATTTTCTGAGCATTGTAAGCCTAACCCTTCAAATGCAGGAACTTAATCACGCTGCGTGCCTCAATTTTCACCATTTTACAGGTTATGCGCCTACTGCCCATCTAGCGCCAGCTGTAAAAAAAGTAAACATACTTATGAGACCATTTTTGGACCATAATGTACAGAAGGACCAGTAATTACACTGACAAAATTTCATCGATATAGCTCCTTCGCTTCTTGGTGATGTCAAAAACTTTTGGATACCCCCTCGTTTAATGACAATATTAGTGATTTTGATTGTCAATTTCAAACTTTTCTGTATCAATCATCATATCAGTGGACACGTGATACTCTATTTTGAAAGCCATCCGAGTTTCCATTTTGACAAACGAATCAAAACAAAAATAATTTTAACTATGGAAGAAAAATCACAAAACTGCCTTTTTCTCAAGAAAATATTTCAGCGAAAAATCACACCAACATACAATTTTGACCGGAAATGTATATTCTAATCTGACTGTTTAACGTCCATAACCCTTTGAATAATTTCACAAGAGCAAATCAAAAACATTCTGATGTGTAATCGATCAGCAAGAGCATTCAATTTATATAAATGAAGCGCTTAAAGTCAGATGGGTGATAACGACCTGTACATAGACGGCTACTGAGTGTGCCTTTTATGCTTTCGGTTACTAAATCACACCCGTCGGCTTTATGAGAACAAAAAGTACCTTTCGCTCAAGTAGGCGCTTTCACGCGACTTTCGTTTGATCACTTACTGACAGTAGCCTGCCTGGTAAAGCGTACGCTGTCAGGTCGGTTACCAATTTAATGCTGGAACCCATTTGTCATGAACAAAGGGTACCTTTCGATGAATAGCTTGCCGGTAAATCAAATCGGCACAAAGGAACAATGCGTTACGTAATCTATTGCTCCTCCATTTACTAGCTCCATGACTGCGTTGATGTTCTTTGTTTCACACGCACCTCTTCAAGCCAGTGGTATGTCTGTATGTCCTTCGTGAATGGGGACACAATGGGCCATCCACGAAGGACATACTATTGGCTTGTACAGGTGCGCGGCAAATAAAAAACAGCAACTAAGTCAGCCAGGATGTCTCTAATTTTTTTTTTAGTCATCTTTATTAACCAAAAGAAGAAGAACATATAACCCCAAGATCGACTGAGATCTATACCGATCTCAGGCAAGGGTAAACACAATTACAAACAGCAAATATACACATAAACAATGAGGAAATACAACATGGCGGTGAGAAAACAGTTATATGACTTCTTGGACATTCCACTTAGGCTCATGTCTCGAGTTGAAGATCGAGTAAGATGACATGAGAACGGACTTGGTAATTTGGTCTTTTAATACCTTGAATTTTTTGGGGGTGTTAAGTTGTTTTGACAAACGAGACAGCCTATTTTTGTTGTCGGTGTCAATCAAGCCTTTAGAGCCGACTTCGATGGCAATTAACGAGCAATCATACCCGGCGTCGGTAATGTCGGAAACAAGGGAAGCGTACCGATCATGTTTGATAGAGTTGGCTTTACCAATGTTCGGCTCAAATGGCACCGACAATTCGAACATAATGACTCGCTTGTCTGTAAAATAAAACAATGTCGGGTTTTTGGGATGTGGCAATTATGTTGGGCGGTATTGTACCGCGCGACCGCCACCGATGGTATTATTTTCAATGTCGGCATAGACTTGTAGATTGCCACACTTAAACGATTCAGCCTCTTTGAATGTGGATAGAAATATACGAATAACATTATTATGTCTCTCAACAACCTGCGACTTTACCCTCATTTCGTGGTAGCAGATCACATATGAAGGGGTGGGATAAGGCACGGGCTAGCATTGTAATAATCTTCGTTATAAAGATTACCATGGTTACCTGCATTTTGGGTGTGTGCCACAGAAGAATCGTAAGATATTAGAGAAACGTTCTTCCGCCATACAAGCTTTACGTTCTTTTAAGATGCATTGATCGAAAGTCTGTAAAAAATTGAAGACAAAGTAACCATTAAGATTAATTTTAACTTAAAATCAGTGAATTTTGATGTTTTGCATGCTCAATTATGACGTCATTGTGACGTCAAAAATTTTGGTATCAATGAAAAGAAGAGAACCGTATGACGCTGGCGAAGTTACGTAATTAATCGGATTAATTACCATAGCAATAGGTGAAAACAATTTTGAACTTATCGCGCTACACTACAAGCAGGTTACACTCCTCACCTGTGTATGTCTGCAATCATAGATTGAATACAATACTGGTCTTTTCAAAGATACTAATCTTACAGGTGCAAGTAATCAGCATGATATGGTTCAATGAAGAGGTACCGCGTGAACGTATCAGTGCAGCGCGGTATATTCAAAAATTGTTTTCACCTATTGCTACTGGTAGTTAATCCGATTATTACGTAACTTCGCCAGCGTATTACTTTTAGTTTGATTAATACCAAAATCATAGACATTGGACGTTTAATAGCGAACGAAATAACATATTTTACATGAGACTTCAAGTTTTCATACCTCATTCATTTTCATATCTTCTCCTCCTCATCGGGCCCACTGCACCGTCTCCATGCTGTCGAAAGTAGTAACTGGTAGCGAGTAACTCGATCGGATCTCTTATCATATTAATATAAACTGGATTATTGGACCTGTAATAAAATAATAATTATGTGAGAAATTTGGCCAAGTCGACAAAAATGTCAAATTTACGAGAGTCCTATACCTATGTTCTTATAACTTCGGTTCTGTAAATGATAGATTCTTCCAATGCAGTATGATTATACATTAGAACGTCATAAAGGCAAATGTTTTACCTTTTAATCAAATAAGTTCTGATAACAGATCCAAAGGAAATGAAGTACTCAGTTCCAATCAGGAACCTTGTTCACTCTAAAATGACTGCAACTGGTGTTTCTAGATGTCGGCAGTCCTAGGTGGCTGTGATGACGTCGCTACTTTTGTAGGTTGCCGGTTTGAGATGATCTGGTCATAGACTATGTTCAATTTGTATGCCCTTCGTCCTTGTTCATAATATTTCTGCCCCTGCTCCTGATTCAAATAACTAGGACTGCCGATATCTATTTGACAGCTGTGTCATTTTAATTCATTAATATAGGCTTGCAAACAGAAGAGGAAAGACGTTGAAAACTAAGAAGAGAAAGCCTAAAAAGTAGAGGAAAGGGGTGAAAGGAAAGAGGACGCTAAGTAGAATACATTTTATTGCTTCCTTACTTCTCAACTGGAAAATAGAAAATGTGATCGCTAAACAAAGCAGGTGGGTGGGCTGCAAGTTGTTGTACTCGCTTTATCGCAAACTCCTCTTTGCCCTGAGTAAAATATTTTAAAAAATATGAATATAAAAATTAATGCAAACCCAGTAATAATAATAATGATGATGATGATGATAATAATAATAATAACAATAGAACTGTAATCACCATCACCATGATCACCACCACCGTCATCATGCACATCATGTCATTGTCATCATCGTGGGAGGGTGTGGCCTAATGGTAATATGGTACTCGTCTTCTGTACATTCATGACATTAGGTCTCGTGTTCAATTCACGGTGGTAATAATATGCTAAGCTATTGCTGGGGGAACCCGGAATTTAATTTGGAACATCCGTGGACCACAATTTACTGTGATTGATCAAAATTGAGCACGATATGTAGTGATCGATCACAATTTAGCATAATTTTAAACGGTTATTTAACGGGTATGGCTATCTGTAAACTGATTCGACAGCTTCACGTCCCTTCGAAGAACGGAGTACTCTCGGCGAATTTACACTGAGAGAATGAATGATTTCCTCACAGATATGATTCTTACTAATTTGGGGCATTGTTCTTAAATTTGCCGATGAACATGCTTTCCTACCATTTTATTTTACCGATGGACGGACCATTGATTTGCTCTGATTCGATATCAAGTTGTATTTTCATGTCCTTCTTCAAAGTTCATGCAGCTAAAGTCCAATAGAAATATACAGTACAGGCATAACATTTGACCCATAAGTTCATCCAATTCTGAGGTTATAAATTTCTCAAATAAATGATTTTTTATTTGGTTTGCTGAAGGAGTTTCGATCATATCATCATCGCTATCACCATTACCACAATCATCACTTCCATCACAATTACCACCATTATTATTATCATCATCGTTATCATCGTTATCATCATCATCATCATCATCATCATCATCGTCATCATCATCATCATCACCTACCACAATTATCACCTCCATCACAATTACTACCATTATTATTATCATCTTCGTTATCATCATCATCATCATCGTCATTCATAATCAAAATCATCATCATCATCATCGTCATCATCATCATCGTCATCATCATCATCGTCATCATCATCGTCGTCGTGAATAGATGACGTAGTGCTTACCTTTGGGTCATTTACATCAAGATCATATTTTATGTGACACCGAGTAGGATCATACTTCAAGTGCAAACGCCTAGCATTATTTATTAATAACATGTCCATTGTCCGGCTGCCACATTTCGGTACTTTATTGTAAACGATGGTGTGGTTCTTGAATATTGCAGTAATTATGGAAAGAAAAATACAATTTATAAACAAGCGTAAGCAAACACCACAAAAAAAAGACCCTGAAAAAGACAATTAATTATTAACCAATGTACAATGTTTCAATATTTTTGCACTTTTTTGTGAACGATCCCCCAGGACGTAACTAGGCCAAGTTAACAAGTGTAGCACAACCCTCAGAAATTACCTTTGTGTGTTCAAATTTTACTGGGTCTAGCGATAGTAAAAAGTGCTTCTGTTTCGCTCACAAATCTTCATGCAATTTCTCTGTGAATTTCTTGAAACATGTCTCAACCTAAATCTGAAATCTGGAGGAGTATAAGAGAAATTGACTTTTAAGCGTTGTTTTCACCACTATTTCTATGCCCGAATTGAAGAGGGTCTAGATATTTTAGAGTGATAATCAAAGTGCCCCTGTTTAGTTCAAGAAATACGTATCGTCATGCTTTTTTTTATGAATTTCTAGAAAACATGTTCAACCTAAATCAGAAATCTGGAGGAGTATAATTAAAGAAAAGGTGACTTTTGAGCGTTGTTGTCACCAGTGTTTCTATGCCTAGGTGTGTGTACAAAACGTATTATCAGGAATCTCGCTCATTGCGTGGCGGATTAAGATTGAATTGTAATGGGCCCTGATTTTCCCTAGCGATAGTAAAACGTACTTCTGTTTTGCTCGCAATATTCGTTTATAAATGGAGCCCAAAATGTGACCGGGCAGGCACATCATCAATTCTTTGGTGCGAAGGCTATGTTCCCCCGGGGCAATTTAGGGGTCTTTTAGAGCTAAAGTTATCAATTATCTTTCAGCGCAAGTAAAATTCAGGATCAACCCGGAGCTACGCGGTCCAAAACCATGGGTCTTTCCAGGAGTGCATACCCGTATAGTCATTTATGTTAAGTGCCCCCTGCGACCTTTGACTCGGTACCTAAATAACTCCAGAACCAAACGACGTAGGTGAGCCAAACTATGCTTTTTTTAAATCGTTATGAGAAGAATACTTTGATGTAGTCTTGCACAAAGTGCTACTTTTTTGAAATGTTACCCCTGTATGAAACTCTTTTTGGAGCAAGGTTCATAAAAAAGCAAATAAGTTTTCCTGTCATATAAAGTATATCGTAGCTTTATAATATGGTTGCAGGCCTTAGTCAGAAACAATGAAACAAGAAACAGTGTATCTAATTTTAATAAGTGCAATACAATGACTAATATGTCCCCTACTTATTCTGTGACTTTCATGGAAATAGCTTGATTCGTTTTGGCGTGACGTTGCTATTACTGAAAATGGACGAAAACTGCATGTGTGAAATTTACAGTGCAGTGTTGTTTCATAACACATGGATTCTTTATCACCATCATCCAGGAGAAATCCTATACATTCTTTTATTGGAAATACACCAAATTTGGCACAGATGTAGAGCTTACAACGCTGAGTAATTCTTGATATGGGCTTAAAATGAAACATTTAAATGTGAATTCAGACATTTAGGTTGAAAAACATACTTTTTATGTGATTTTTACCACAATTTTTACCCAAAAATGTCATTATTACAGAGGATATAACTTCCTCAAGGATCCTCCGCAGTAAATTTTAATCTTCTCCGTTACGTAGCTGTGGGTTTGCCAATATACTGTGGGCATAAATACACGCTGTGACACTAAGGACGAACCTTCTCTGCCGGCATTTCATATGATAAAACTCACACATCTCAATAATCATGATAATTGTCTTCAAAACTTCCGCCAAAGAAAGAATAGTTTAAAGTTACTCAAGCGTAACAAATCCTTTATTCCATAACGTCATAAATAATCGATAGATATCGACTATTTAGTAGAAGTAAGAACAGGACGCAACAAATATACTGCATAACATTTCCAAATGACTTGTGCTGAACAGGACAGGTTTTCAAAATAGGTAGTTTTGTCAAAACTTGGAATTCACCATTTTTACACAATTTCCTGTAACTATTAGAAACGTCCAATTTCTAAAATCTAAAATTTCTAAGAAAGCTAAATATATGTTGAATTTATAATTTAAAACAATACTACCCATAGTAATGCCCTTCATATCTAAAAAAAAATACAACTTTCCCGGTATAAATCATTCTGGGACACTCTGTATAAATTGCAATGGATTGACAAGGCCGGATTTACCTTTTGGGGGGCCCTGGGCCAGGCCAAAATTTGGAGGCCCAAACACACCGTGAGGAAGGCATGTGCACTCAAAATCCAATTTTATTCTATTTTAGCCCAAATTGAAGCTGAATTTTGCTATATACTAGGCCGGTTGCGCGTGAAGCGCGCAAAATTTTATAATTTTTGTACCCTATTTTAGCCTCAAACATGGTATTTTTTGGCTAAAATGGAAGATGCACACTACACAGGGCAATTTTGGGGGCCCCCAAAATGTGGGGGGGGGGGCAAAATGTGGGGGCCTTGGGCCCGGACCCATCTGGCCCTATGGTAAATCCGGCCCTGTGGGTTGATACGGTAGATCAACATTCATCTGGCAAGCAAGTTGTTCATTTCGTCGTAAAAGTTTGTTTTTGACTCATTACTTTCTATATGTCTTACCAGTCCCGTAATAGGCGCGCCATATTTCGTATACGGTGTTGTTGCTTGCTGTTCCGTTGACTTTTGTGATGACTCTGTTGAACTCCCCAGAATAGGGGGCGATCCTGATAGAGACAGAGACCGAAAGACAGACACAGACGCAGACACAAAAAGACAGAAGACAGACAAAGACACAAAGATAGACAGAGAGAGAAGAAAATATAATATATAATAATATAATACCCTAGAAAATACACAGTTATAATGACCCAGAAAATATTAGGGGCCCAATAGTTGGGAAATGCTGTAAAATACCAGAAAATAGCTGGAAATATCAGAAACACTGGGAAGTATATACGGGAATATAAGGACAGTAACATATGATAAAACTCACACATCTCAATAATCATGATAATTGTCTTCAAAACTTCCGCCAAAGAAAGAATAGTTTAAAGTTACTCAAGCGTAACAAATCCTTTATTCCATAACGTCATAAATAATCGATAGATATCGACTATTTAGTAGAAGTAAGAACAGGACGCAACAAATATACTGCATAACATTTCCAAATGACTTGTGCTGAACGGGACAGGTTTTCAAAATAGGTAGTTTTGTCAAAACTTGGAATTCACCATTTTTACACAATTTCCTGTAACTATTAGAAACGTCCAATTTCTAAAATCTAAAATTTCTAAGAAAGCTAAATATATGTTGAATTTATAATTTAAAACAATACTATTGTAATAATGCTAGGGGCCCAATAGTTGGGAAATGCTGTAAAATACCAGAAAATAGCTGGAAATATCAGAAACACTGGGAAGTATATACGGGAATATAAGGACAGTAACAATACCCGCATTCTATTACACGGCCGACAAAGGAAAATTCCTGAATTAAAGTAAATTCGTGCCACTCACCACCTGGGCACGGTAAATTAATTTGTTTAGCTCTCGTGGTACCTGTAGCCAATCTTTACGTAAAAGCTGGCAACATGCTAATCGAATAAAGCAATTTTAATTTTGTATAATGCTTGTGTGATATGGCCTATATTTGGCTGTAATCATAATTACACTAACCTATTTCTCTACTTCCTCTTTGACAAATTAGGACGAGCAAGGTCAAGGTCAAGGTTCCAACGATGCTGATGACGATTAGTAATTTCCTTTTAGTTAATCCCATTGTGAATGTCGACAAATTGTTCACAAATCCACAGCAGGGTTGCAAATATACCATACGTCACTCGGAGTGCGACAATTTGTACAGATGAATTTTTTCTATTAATTTGTCCACTCGTCTGCATATTACCAAAAAATAACGCATTTTGGGCCACCGTTTCTCTGCGAACGTCAGACAAATTGTTCGCAAATCCATCACAGGGCATATACCATACGTCACTCGGAGTGCGACAATGTACAGATAAATCCCCATTCCTTTTTTAAAGGAATTTTTATTAAGCTACCTATACAGGAAACAAATGTGGCTATTAAGTATACGAAAAAAATTGCAAGATGCCTTTATCCCTAAAGTAAACACTGATTACACAGCCATTTGCTCTTGCTAGCTTTTGTCAGGGTCATGGTCCTGTCTTTATGAACTGAACACCAATATTATACAGGTTTATACACATGGGTTATCAGAGTCAATAAACATTCAATTAACTATAGATAATGGACTTAATTTTGTGCAATGTAGTAATTTTCTGAAGTAAATCGCCTGCTGCATAGTTTTCTATACAGATGATGTTTATTTTGTGATCAGGCCTGGCCATGACCTGGTAACCAATCAGTTATGTGTATTGTCAGCATGTGATGGCTATAAGCCAATTACAAACATGTTTATAAAAAAAGGCTAAAAATTCCTACATTTAACAGACTCTTCCCCGTCCAAGCGCTAAATAGTAAGTTGTCAGTGGGGCAAGATTAGATAAAGGCATACAAACTAAGGTATGAGATATTAGGAATTATTTCTTAGTTTCTTTAACCACAAGGTTGGTGGGCTATATAGCTATTCAAGACACAGGATATATAAGGGATAAACTGTGCATATGAGATGTGGGTGCAAGCGGCATCATTTCACTGCCGTGAAAAAAGAAAGAAAACACACTGTCAGTATATAGCCTAAATTACAGATTCAAATGCCTTATTTTGTCTCTAATACACGGCTTCCGGCTGAACAACTAGCTATGTTAGCACATGAGAATGACAAAGGGAGGCCTACCAAAATCTGAATTTTGATGATTTTTACGATCGTCCAGATGAGCAAATCCTTGGGCCTTTAAGAACTTTCAGTGGTAGTGTATCCTAAAGGAATTCCTTTTAATTTTTAATTAAAATTATTATTGTGTTGTAAATGTGTTTCAAGGGGTAGGAAAGGTCACTTTAAGTGGGAAATTGTTTTGTATTCTACCTAAGTTAAGATGATCAGTATATAAAATCTACATTTCCAGAAAGGAAATGGTGCAAGGAATCCAACAAGCACAGCAGATTCCTTACAAACTAATTTTTAAGAAAAGCGCCAAAGTATGCCGTACGTTTGATCTGTGGTTTCACACACACCTGTACGATTAGTGTCAAAGGGTAGGCCTATTGTATTCAATGTATGATTGTACACATATATACAGACATGACAGCTGATGAGTGCAGCCTATACTTATAGTGCAGGGCAATACGCCGTAGAAGTGACGTAGTTAATCGGATTAACTATCATAGCAATAGATGAATACAATTTTGACTATACCGCCCTGCACTACAACGTTCACGCGGTACCGATGCATTGAACCATAGATGTCAAAGAAAGGCTGATCACTCGCACCTGTAAGATAAGTATCTTTGAAAAGAGCGGTATTGTATTCAGTATAATTATGTTTGCTGACATACACAGGTGATTAGTGCAATCTGCTTGTAGTGCAGGGCGGTCTATTCAAAAATTGTATTCATCTATTGCTATGGTAGTTAATCCGATTATGATGTCACTTCTACGGCGTATCTTTTCAAAAATTGTTTTCACGCATTAATATGGTAATTAATCCGACTAAATCACTACTTCTCGTCGAATACTGATACATGTAGATTCAATGACCTGACCTATCTAGTACACATTAGAGAGGGTAGGTTAGCTCGAGGTACTCTATCTTATATACAGGTTTACATTTTTTGTGACATTTTCTTACTGCGCTCGTATTTTTCAGAAATTAAACTGCCCCGCATTTTCGACATAAGGTGTTAACAGGCCCATACACTTTCAATTTATTGATCAATATCAAAGACCTTTGATACAAGAGTGGATACAAAATCTACCATTGTACACGCACAATGGTAGATTTTGTATCCAATCAGGAGGGTGAAAGTGCATAGGAACAATGCCGGAAACTACGTCACTCTATTGTTCGACTTAGACTACATCATTCGCCATTTTGTAAATATTAACGCATGATCGTTGCTTTGAAGTTTCCACCGGATAGTCTGTGGATAGCGTAAGAGCATGCTTTGACCATGCGCAAAAAAATAATTGACAGGTGTATCATGAAGATGTTTAAGATTGATTCATAGATGTTTCAAAAATTACCGTCATATTGCATAGATTCACCAAAGAATGGTTTGAAGTACGGTACTAACCTTAAAAAATCGGGAGAATTTTAAGAAATCAATGTTTTTACCTGTCGGTATTACAACTCGTGAAACACATTAGTGATGTGCCTGGGTGACCTATTTCTACTAACCTTTAACCATGAAGCAATTCCTGGAGAGGGCAATCCCTCATTTGCATGTGACGCTTTCTTATTTAAATTAGCCATTGTGTTATTGCTTAATATTCATATGTTATGGGGAGCACTTTACACCACCAGGTTGGGCAAGTCATGAATAATTTAGCGTTGTGAAGCCAAATAAACTTATTATTTCCCAGGCTTGAAAAAAATTACAGGCAGAGGTGGGAATCGATCTCGGTACCTCCCGGTTAAAAAGCACAGTGCAAGACCGCTAAGCCAGCTAAATATCTGTTGTGAGACGTGTAACATTAAATCAGTAATAAAAGACGTAGATTCTTATTTTGGGCTCAAATTGTAGAAAAGGGGAAATATTTGTCTCTGCTCTAAAGAAAATAAAATTGAGATCTTCAAAACAAAATGTTACGGCCCTATTGAAAAAAAAAAAGATTGATATCAAAATAACTTTAAATTCATTTCACGAGGCGGCATTGTCACAGACGAACACTGTATAGGCTAAAAACTAGGTACTCCCCACTAGACGACGTCGTAGCACAGTGGTAGAGCATCAGACTGGTGATGCAAAGGTTGTTGGTTCGAGTCCTCCTGTCAGCAATGTTTGTTTTTGTGAATGCAATGCTACGATACCATTTGTTCAAATTTTTCTTATTTATTTCTTTTTTTATTTATTTATTTATTTATTTGTTTATTTATGTAAATAATTATGCTTGTATTTATTTTGTTTAATCACTCACTCACACTCTTTAGAAAAAAGGGCTCTTGGTCGATCAGTTCATTTATTCATTGTTTGATGGTTTGATATGATATGTCTATTGATTGAAATTGAATATCATATAATTTATTCATATTCATTGTTAGTGAATTGATTGATTAATTAACTGATTGATTGATTTGTTGAGCCGGTGCAAGTGAGTGCGTGAAATGTTAGAGGTGAGTTACTTGAACAAGCCTTAATAATTATAATAAATAAATAAATAAATAAATAAATAAATAAATAAATAAATAAATAAATAAACAAATAAATAAATAAATAAATAAATAAATAAATAAATAAATCGCTTTCCCCCTCTCAGCCTGCAAAAAATATTGTGACCACCCCCCCCTGTTGCACATTAAAGTAATTGGGATCCCAAATAATGATTAAATACATCAGATTTGTAGATGTAGGCCTACAGTAAAAAACCTTTTTTAAAACTAAACCGATATTTTACTCATTATTGACCATGGTAGGCGAAACCGTCAATAGTGATTAAAGAATTTTTGTTCAAAATAAAATTTCCATATCATAAGCGTTTCCGGACCTTTACTATTATCCTCCCCCCTACCCCCAGGGGGGGGGGGGGGGTACTCACGTATAAGGTTTTCCACGAAAAATCCATAGACATGGGTCTCCCTTTTAGATTTTCGGTGCTATGTGTGAAAAACATGCCGGAAAACATGTTGCTTTTACTATTTTCAAGTTCAAATCCTTAGATATGGGTCCTTACTTTCCTGACAATCCTTAGATATGGGTAGGGGGCCTACCTATTTTCGGTAAAATCGTGACCCTTAGAAATGGTTATGCATGGTTCGGAAGCTCGGGCCGCACATCTCCGTCGAAAAATAATCCAAGTACCCGCCCCCTGGTTATCCTAAGCCTTTTAAAGCGTTTTAAGGCCAAAATCGCACCCCTCACCCCAATTTTACCCTCCCCAGGACTCATAATTATTCACAGCCCCTGATAATCTCCTAAATTATTCAATTGTTTTTTCGCTGGACCTATAAAGCTCCTGTAATATGCATGCACATATTGAATACAGCAAGCTACATTCAAATTATACATGCACGATGCACACCGTCATCATCCCTATATCTTCGTGTTAAAAATTGCCGTGGTAGTACGATGAATCCTCGCGTTTTTCAACAACTACGCATGGTGATTTTGTTCGAGATAGGCCGTGCGACTCAGGCTATGCATACAATTTGAGATTTTGAGAGCCGGCCACACTGTTTCTATTCTATGTTTTACGATTTTCGCATGATCAGTATATGGCTGGCCGTAACCGCCACAACGTGGAGCTGCTACGCGTAGCTTACTTTTCGCTTCGCGGAGCTAAATTGACCAATCATGTTAGATCTTTTCATTACGCGGAGCCAGTTGATGCATCATCGTTCCAGAGAGCCAAAATTAATGTTTACTATGTGGATTTTAAATGAATCGAATGTAAATAAACCACAAACAGTTGTACAGGATCAATACCATTGTTTGATTAGTGTATAGTCAATGTTACCTTGCATGCATGTGTCATGTGTGTGGCGTGTTTGTTTGTTTGTCTACTGTGTCAGGCCAGGATCACTGACACCCACGGTACTGATACTGTCATACTATCACGGTGATCATATTGTTGAATGTTGTTGACTTTAAAATAATCATGATGCAGTCATGTCTACAGTAGAATTCACCACGACCTTTGAAGGACTTAAACCCCATTAAAAGCTATTAAACCAAGATAACACTCAATGAAAACAGCTCAACTATGTTACATCAGATCTTCTCTGGTTAAATACACACTGCACTTGTGTCTGTTTTACCTGTGCAATGAACAATGAGCTGGTATTATAGTTTCAGTTGGGTGAATGATTATAAAGCGAACGCAAGGTAACAATACTGTCTGGGCTTTTGTTTACGAAATGAGACAATAGTCTGCGTATTGTTAACCAGCGTTCTTGAAAATGAGAAGCATAATGGTTTGCAGACTTAACACGGTTTAGAAATAATTTGTTCATATTTTTTGGTGTTATCTGTCGTTTACATATCCTTCCTAAAACACAAAAGTACCAATATTTCCAAACACCTAAATTAGCTAAAAATTTAGGAAAAGTTACAAAACTATATTTTCTAGAATTTCAGAGAATACTTTAAATATTGGCTGGTTATTTTTTACACAGTGACGTCATATAGGCAATGGCATAATACTTCTAACATACACTAGGTCACGCGTCAATGGTGAGCGCACTGAGTATTGTGTATAGGAAAACGGACAGTACCGTAACTACAGTATGTATGGCCTACTACTAGTATATAAAGTAAATCCGAACTGGTTTGCTGAAGGTCGAATTCCGCAGGCCACGCCGCGCAAGATGTACAAATCAGCTCCCGGCGATACACTGCAGATCGCAGAATTGTGTGCATGGTTTACCACCACTCTGCCTAGCTATATAGTTGTGTACAATACTGTATGAGTTTCTTGTGAGTGCATGTCCATCTTAATAATAAGTCGGTTCGTACTTTTCATAAATTACTTTTTGAATCATAACTATCGTGACCGAGGATATCTTGCAACTACGTGAAGCTCGTCTGGCAAATTCTTAATGACTAAATTCGCTTCACGTAATGAGTAAGTCGTACTTGATTGGTCAGTTTTACCTCCGAGTAATGAAAAACTCTAACATGATTGGTCAATTTGGCTCCACGGAGCAAAAAGTCAGCTACGCGTAGCAGCTCCACGTTGTGGCGGTTGCGGCCTACCATATCAGTATCCCATATGATATTTCTATTGTAAGAAAATTTTATTTGTTGTCACGTAAATCACAGGTTTCGTTTAAATGTACTAACTGGAAATTAAATTAACTAATTAGTGAGGACCGGTATTTTGCTGTGGATATGTTTAACTGCAATTTTGATGTAAAACATTTGAAATCCGCTGTAAAAATTTTGATAATATTCAACTCTTTGAGAAAATTATTTTATAAAGGAATGCTGGTAAAACCAGGTGCAATACAATGTACATTATTGACACACTATCACTCTCTTTATCTTCGTCAATAATAGAATAATCGATTTCAATCGAATTGAATACATGAGTTTGTAGTTGACTACTGAGCGACCTAAGCGATCGATTGCTAGCCAATCAGATAGAACTCCTTTTCTTGCGTTCAGTGAAATACCACTCGCCTGTCGCTCACTACCACTCGCCCGTCGCTCACCAACGGAGTATTAAATTTATATTTATCGTATAGGACGTCGACACTGTGCGATGCAAGTGCTATTCCAGAAACGCTGCACATCAGTGACATCACTTAATTAATATTACTACCGGTAGTAAATAGCAAGCTTCGAAGGTTGAAAGTGCGCCCGCTTTACTACCTGAGAGCAATCCGGTAGTGGCGTTTCAATTTATTACGTGTTGGGAAATCCACAAGATCAAATAGAACGGTGAGTGATGATTATTTACTTATTTTAAAAACAAACTTCTTAGGCCAGTTATAAACTACGTTCACGGCCGACAACTATAGTTTGAATGATATTTATTATCACACGAGGAAATAAAAACAAACGAATATGGCGCCTCACGTGCTTCAGGTCAGGTCAGTGGTCAAAGGTTTTTTTATCGCTAAATCGCTGGCTGAATATCGTATCAAATTCAAGTGATACACTACCGTCGTATTATTGACACCAATTCCTAATTTCGACATTACTATTGTGAAAGGTTATTCCATTATCAAATTAGTAGACTTTCTCAGGAATAATAGACAAAGGGATAGGCATCCTAGTCTGCTGCCCTCTTTCGAAATATGTATCCTAGGTCTCACAATAGGCGGATTAGCGGCCATTTTGTCTTCGACATCACGTGTCCTTATATTTTAGTACACAAATATATAAGTTAACAGGTTTACTATTTTAAAATTATATTTTGAGTATACAATATATTCTGTGAGTAAATAGATCAAATGACGATGATTGCTTAGGTATTATATGCTTGATAGAATTAAACTGTTTGACCAGCTAGTATTCTCCTCCGCCGTCAGTGTGATTCCAGTCACTCCACGTACCGTGTTGCGAAGGTGGAGGAGTCTAAAGCTGTATTGACGAACACGCATGCGTTAAAAATATGTAGCCTAGGTCGAACAATAGCGTGACGTAGTTTCCAGCATTGTTCCTATGCACTTTCACCCTCCTGACTTTCTGTAAAAAACAAATCACTGGTGCCTGATGGGAAATACTAGTGCGCCATCACCGGATTGCTCCCTGCTCTGCTAGCTGGCGCACTTTCAAGCTTGCTACTCGCATTGAACAGGCAGAGTTCGCAAAACTAACGGCGTCGTTATTTGCCAACCCTAAAAGGGATCGAAATTAATTATTCATAACCGATCGATAACTGGCCTCATTTTCTAACTAGCAAACCAGCGGGATTTGTCATAGGTTTGCGTTGATAATAGAACAACCGTGAAGTTAGTGTCACCCCCTTGCTTTAACGTTTCCTCTATAAACTCTAACCCTCCTGCAATATGGCGCCTATTGTCTAGACTTACACTACATCTTCCGGTTTGTTACGTAATACTAGGATGCCCATCCCTTTGTATCGATCCCCGGCTAAGCTGGACCTACCTTTCTTGCTACGTTTAATTTCTTCATTGGTATTTTTCACCTCAAACACCGGTGTCGATTCTGGTTTCAGTCTGTAAGTGATGGTGAAAAATATTGTTGCTGCTATCAAAACTGATATCGTCGGCAAGGCGACTCGTCGTCGTAGGACCGTATACATAACGAATTGTTTGAATTTTGAGAACTATGAAAACTGCCGGGTTTTGCCTTTCCAATTCAAATAAACGTAAAACAGGTCTTTTGGTGATAAAGTCGTCATCTGACCGATTTTTATGACTTATGCTTTAATTTCAATGCAACGATCTCCATCCATTTTGCAATATCATGAGAATACTTGCAAATTACAGCAGTCCAGTGTAACCAATGGAGTTTTAGCCATCCATACACAAATGAATAAATACAATAGAGTGAAGGCCAACACCTATGATCTACTAAGTGACATACTGTATGAGTTTTACAAAAAGCTTTCAAGCGACCGGAATCGGATAAAGCCCGTCATCAGCTCAGCCATGCATATATAGCTAAATATAGTTTGAGTGTTTTGGTTCAAGCACCTCTCAAGGACAGTCCCCTATTTACCATGTTCACACAGTATGATTGGAAACCAACCATACATCTTGACAAAACGTCATATTTTTAAGACTTGAAAGCAGAATATTATGATTTATTTAACTAATCGCTTTGACGGGACGGGTTTTTAGCTTTAAAAATGTAGGACATGTCTTTGAACCAAAGTATGAACACAGGCTGTATTAACATCACACTGTGACAGCGAATAGAGGGCCGGGGATTCACTTTATCCTTATAAAAATTATTAGAGTAAACATTATAGTTGACAGACACATGATATCATTATTGTACACGTTAATAGTAGTGTAAGTTAAATTCCCATCTTGTTCAGATTCACGCTTTGCGTATTTGCGGCATCCACAGCTCTTCACGCTACATGTCCTTATTGCGTATCTCAGTAATATCATAATATTTTCCATTTTCTATAACATTGATGTGAATTGAGATGAAAACAAATAAACTTCAACGTCAACTTCAACTTGCAATTTTCCAACTTGCAACATTCCTAAGACGACATTGTTGTCTCCGTGATATTACTGGTAAACAGCTGTGTGAAAAAGTAATATTTTAATATGCCGCGAATATCACGATACACGAAACACGCCCGTGCTGAATACACCGTGTCACTTCTTAACTGAAGACATGTCCGATTCCCGGACCTAATTAAGCTATATGTCGTATTCATTCTTAAGCAGTTCTAGCTTAATCTTCACAAAGTCATAAAATTGGTACGTCAAGTCGAGTTTTTCTCTAAGTATCGCGCTATAGACAGTAGCCTGCCTATTAAAGCGTTAATACGCTGTCAGGTCAGTTGCCGATTTAATGGCGGAACTCCTTTGTCTTGAACAAAAGGTACCTTTCGATGAATAGCTTGGCGGAAATTGAAATCGGCACAAAGCAACAATGCGTTACATAATCTATTGCTCCTCCAGGGTTATTAGCCCCATGTCCTGTATGAGCTGTATAAGCTTTCAGGCGACCAGATTCGCTGTCATAGCCCTTACGAAAATGACACGCAGTTTTTGAACGCATGCAGCACGCATGCAGCATGTGTGCCGCACCGCATGCAGCACGTGTGCAGTAGGTAGCGTGCGGATGCGTATATTTGGAACGAGGCACGCATGCAGGGAAGCGTGCAGATGCTTGCTGCATGCATGCAACAAAAATGCGTGCAGGTCATGAGCGTGCGCAGTTTGCATGCAGCATGCAAATCCATTAGCGTGCATGCACTGCATGCGTGCAGCACGTACTGGCCATATATATAATGCGAGATAAAATCATGAAAAAAAAAATCAAAAATAGTTGCTAACAGTGTACACTGTCCTTACATTAAGTCTTACATTACCTGGCTATCTATTTTACAATGAACCAAAATTGCCTAGCTTAATATTATACAAGTCACTTGACTAACTTTACTTACCTGATTTTGAACCAGGGACCTTCTGCATGGGAGTCTGATGCTTTACCATTTGAGCTATTGGGGTGTACACATTTGATGAAGTGTTTAAGTTAATATAAGCAATATTTTGATGACTAAACTGGCCAAAGTGCATCATTTTATGAATATTGATCAAATTTACTGTAAATATTGATAACATTCACTATAAAAATGTGGAATTTTGTTTTGATTTTTATGCAGTGCCAACTGTTGTGGCATACCAACGTTGGCCCTATGTTGTAATGTCAACTATCATAAAAGGAATGGCATTCCAACATTGGGCCAATAATGCAATGCCTACTATCGAAACAGGAATGGAATTCCAACATTGGCCCAATGTTGCAATGCCAACTTTCGAAACAGGAATGGCAATGTTGCATTGCCAACTATTGAAACAGGAATGGCATTCCAACATATCGGCCCAATGTTTCAATGCCAACTATCGAAACAGAAACATTTGGCATACCAACATTGGCCCAAAGTTGAAATGCCAACTATCGAAACAGGAATTTGCTTGCTCTCCCCTCTAGACCTGCCAAGAATTGCTTGCCCCCTCCCCTGTTGGCCTGCCAAAAATTGCTTGCCCCCCCTCTTGGTCTGCCAAACAATCTTGGTCTGCATGAAGGTTAAATACTTAGAAAATTTTGGTCTGAAGGCTAACTTATTTATTCATTGTAAACATTTAAATATTTTCACTACTAGTTCATTGCCAAATTGTGACTTGATGTCAGTTAATTGTGTAAAGGTGAATTTAGTCATTGAAAATTCTGCATGCATGGCTTGCATGCAGGATTTTACCTTTGCTGCTTCTTAACCCTGAATGCGTGCAGCATTTTGACTTTGTGATCTAAAAACCCTGCATGCTGCAGCATTCGATCCAGCTTGTGATCTGAAAATCCTGCATGCGTGCAGCAATATGCGTGCAGCATGCAAGATGCACGCAATTTGTGTGCAGTCCTACAGTCCGCACACAAATGCAGGTTCTGCAAGCAAATTGTGTGCGCGGTGGATATTAGCGTGCGATGCCTGCATGCACACAGCTGGTTCGCACGCATAATAAAGTTTATTGTATTTATACAATAAACAAATTTACCTCCTGTGGAAGAGACTAACCCTGGTCCATAGCTTGTGCTTGGACAAATCAATATGATTGATTTATTGATTGGTTGCCTAGTAATGGCTTTATATAAGGACCAATGAGGTTTAAGGTCTATTGTTTGAAGTAGCCAATGGAAGTGGTTAATAACCTTCTGACACTGCCAGTGGTTCAGGGATTAGGCACATTTTATCTGTCATGGAAGGAGAAGGTTGTGTCTCCAATGTGAAGAAAATTTTCTAACACAGAATTATTTCCATGGAAGGGAAAACTTATTCTTTTCAAGGAAATAGTATTTGCTTTTATAACATGATATAATCAGAGGTAGTTAGAAATAGCTATAAATTATTCTGAACGATGGAAGCATGATCGCAAAATATGTCGGCAACTAGTGTCTAGAAACACTGATGACAGGAATGGCAGCCGTCATGGGAATACAAAATATTTAGCACCTTGATGGATTTTTGAAATTTAGAGGTGCAGAATTTTGAACTGATCGGGAAGGCAAGACATCGCTCATCCAGTTAAGTCTGCAGCAGTCAAGGCTGTTAATTACCGAATGCTGAATCTTTCAGCAGAAATGGAATTATATGGAGGTGTAAATGAAACCCCAGTCGAGCATCCAGGCAGCAGCTAGCAGCGAGTCACAGCAATGATGGATCGATTTGTCGATCATGGTCTGATGATGGCGAAATCTGTGTGTTGGGATCAAGTATTGCAATTTGGGAAGACCAGCTGGGCAAACAACGGTGAAACAACTGTGATTATGTACTTATATTATGGATACTTGCTTGGACATAGACGTAGAAACGGGGTGAGCAAATTTTAAGTAAAGTTAAAATTAATTATAAACATGGACTCTATCTTCTGACACTCCACTACGTGCGAAGTTGCTGGAATAAGTAGGCCCTACTCTTGATCAATTTCAAATTCATGAGTGATTAATTAGTTGTGATCATGTGATCATAACATCGTTTTACTTTGTGTACGAGAGATAAAAATTATCATGAATGGAAAAGAAAAAAAAAATAATAATATTAAAAAAATAAATAAATAAACTAAAATTGGACGATTAGTATCCTGAATAATTTGGATGGTTTAGGTAGGGAAATTTGGTTGGGTAATCGAATTGGCTAGGGAGGGGCCTTGGAAAACATGGGCGTGGCAAAATTAAAAAGGGTGCAGGTGCCACTGCTGATGTGATAATTGTTTTGTCAGAATTCAGGAATATTTAATTAGTTGCAATCATGTGATCCACTGGATCAAAAATTTGAATGAGATCTCAAATAAAATATACTGGCCAAATTATTGGGAGCATGAATAAGTCATAGTGTGTGTCAGGTAGGGAGAATTTGTCAGGCAATCAACCCAGGATGTGATCATGACAGTTTGGCTTGAAAAAAAAAATTGAATCGGATAACAATAAAATATTGGGCAAATTATTTGTGGCATGAATAATTCATATTGTCAGGTAGAGAGAATATATCAGACAATGAAGTACTTGACTAAGCACCAGACCATATAGTAATTAAAATTTTATATTGGTTTGGCAATCAAACATTTTGGCTAGGGTGAAGTTTGTGCCTTCAATTAAAGGGATGCCTTGGAGCCAGGGTTTTGGAGAACTGGGCAAGGAAAAATTTAAAAGGGGTGCCACTGCCACATTACCAAATTAGTGAATGTATAGGTAATTAGATGCATTCATAAGATCGACAGGGGCATGCGATATCATATAAATACCTTTTTTCAATTAAAGGGAGATTTTTTCCTTTTTGAATGAATTCAAAATAAATTTGCAGAGTGAACACCCAACAGGGCAAACAGAGGTCAAGGTCAACGGGAGATCATTAGGGGTCAAACACCATGGAGGGTCGTTGGTTCATGAAATTTGGGGAGTGACCACGGAAACTGAAAAAAAACCCAAAAAAAACGTCAAGGTAAATCTGGGTTCATCAGGGTCAAACTGGTGTAAATTTTAGTAGGTTCATGAAATTTGGTTAGGGTTAGTTTGGGGTTATTCAGGGTCAGATCGCCATAGGTTGTCCCACAGTTATCCGACTGTTGGATTTTTGCAGAACTGGTTTTAAACAATTGCATGTGACATTTCATTTTATGACTTTTGAAGTTTGTGGTGCTTCACTCCTCCTTAAGTTCAGTCGGGGAAGCATGAGCCTTTCTTTTCTGAGCGTTTATGGTTAAGAAGTTCTAGGTCATAATGTAGGTCAGAAGGTATGGATTGTTGAAAAATATGGGATTGGAATTTGTGGTAATTGGAGGGTAACATAAGAAGGCTCAAGGAGTTTTTCATGGAACTTGGGAAATGGAGGAGCAGTCAAAGTCACAATTTCTTGGGTCAGGTCAGGCTTATCAGGGTCACCTGAAGACATTGTATAAAGGTCAGATGGTCACGCAACTCGATAAAAGGGGTTCCAGCAGATTCAGGCAATAGATAATAGTATCGGGCGTTTACGGAGCTTGGTAAAAAGAGGTACGTAGCATAGGAGGTTAAAAATGTTCAAGATGTTGGCTTTACTCAAGGTCATAATATGGAGTCTAGTACGTACATGTAAGACAGGGGAAATGGGGAAAGCGGCAGGATTTGGGCAGTAACATCAAGTGAAGTAGTCATTTGGGAGATCAATGGGAGGTCATTCAATGTTGGTATTCATGAGGCTTGGAGAATGATCCCATTGAAAGTTAACAATTCACCAGGCAATTCACAAGATCAATTAAGTCGGTTTCGGGAAGTTGGAAGCATACACTGCATTTCATCAGTTTATTTAGGTACCATAATAAATCAAATAGAAATAACAAATTCCTGTTCCATGTCTGAGCAACTTAAACAGTAAGGAAATTCCTGTCCCTCTCGTTCCTAGGATAAGGAATTTTGTGTACGGCGAAATGAAATAGGAATTTTGCATAGCGGTAAGGTTGACTGACAAGTTGCTTCCCAGTTTCTGTTTTCTTTTTCTGATTTATTTCAGGTTGAATCAACATATTGGTGGTCGCAGTTAATAATGGAGGCTACGTGACGGGGAAGATATAAAGAATGATATACATGTAATACGTTCTGGACATTATTTGGACCATTTAGACCACATCTAATGATATCCGAAGCAAGCGTATGGCAGGACAAGACAAAGTGGGACGGGAACACTTTCAGTGTACAATGCGGACATTATGTATTATAGGGGATGTCTATTGCAAAAACAAGTTCATCTCTATCGAGGAGAATAATTATTAAATTACAAGTTGACACTTGTTGCAACTTTTTATGCATATTTCTCCTGGAAGGAGAAATTGTGTGGGTGAAGTTCGTACGGGTTCGTCCCCCGTTAAATTTGAAGCGGAATTAATTTTCAAGGTAGCCGGCTGACTACGTAAGTAAATGAAGCGGACACTATATCATACTCTCATTTAATACCTGTGTGACACAATCACAATCACTTGGACAAGTTTGACATTAGCAGCATGGTTGCTGCAACAATGAGTTGTACTATTATTTACCATAACAATGCTGTATAACAATAGGCAGACTATTTTGTTCTCATTTCGGAAACAAGCCTCACACAGTATTGTTACTATGTGTTGGCTTTGTAATATTTCATCCAACTGAAACTATAATAACTATAGCATATTGCAATATTGCACAGGGAAATCAGGTACACGAATTGGTGGACTTAACACGGTTTATATGCTAGTCTCAGATTGATCGCGCTGAAATTAATATTTTTTTTAATCTTTAGCCCAAATATTTATTATGATATTGATATACATATGAATTGTAATATCACAATTGACTAATATATAAGAAAAAGAAGCGGCTGATTTATCCGCATCTTTTTTTGTGTGAACAACAACAGTATACGTTATGTGCATTGAGAATGTTTATAGTCCCTTTTGGCAAAGCAGGCACAGTCATTTCATGATGTCAACTTTTTTCTAGGTCAAATCTGTCTTGTTCGAAGGAACTCATCGCTTAAGTTGGCTTTTGCAGAATATCAATTTTAAACGTCTTATTTTCATTGTCCTCAAAACATTAGCTTTTGCCAATGATATGATGTTGTCTGAGCAATATATATGACCATTGATTGCCATTAATTATATCGTTACAATGTACGACAATCTCATTCTTTGGGAACAAATGATAGATATGTAGATACTGGTATGCAAAATGGGTTGGCTTCGCAGCCAAAGCAAAGTTGCCATATTGTGTGTAATTATTGAGTTAGGCACCGCAGGTAGCCTAACTCGCTAGTATGTTCTTGCCATTTCTATCTTTTATTATACATTGAGTGCTCTACGCCCTTACAACGATCACTGTTATGGAGTCAATTTACTTTACTTCACTTCCTGGGCAGTAGTACTGGGCACATTTGGAAATATTTGCCCAGCTAATTAATAGTCGGCCTGCTCACTTCATAACTACATTTATAATTAGTGAATAAAAATATGTCCAATTGAGTGCCTTCTGCGCATTGGCGAAAACAGCATTTTGCTTGTTACGTCATCAGGAGTGGATCGCACGGGCTCAGGCGGGGCGTCAGTGATTAAGCTTAGGATAAGCTGTTGCGCAAGCCTTCAACTTCCCAGTATGGTAAAGGTATCGATGTGCAAGGGTGCACAGGGAAATTAGGTTTCATAATAGGAGGAATTCAATCACCAGGGTGCCATGGGGTAGTAAGCCAGGGGTCATCCTACGTTCTCAATTTTTCTCCCAAAAATATATTAGAGGAGTTTTCGAGTTTTCGTAGCCCGCTGCTACCACGATTGTTTTTTCTTAGGCCCAAAGCCTTAACAAGTAAGTCTAAAATGTACAAGTATAGTACATGCGGTACATAGGGGAGGATAAACTCAGGAATTCGGTGCACAAACAAAAATAGGCACAGGTTTGGCTATTATTCGGGAATATATACTGGGTGCAGCTCGTACCTCTTCCTTACACAAAAGGTGTCTTGTAAAGTTGAGATAAATTATCTAAAATATCCTTGCGTTTGTCAATGACATCAAGGGCGCACATTTTCAAGTGATTCTGTAAAGGTTTTTAACGGCGTTAATAAGCCTGGGGAATTAAGCTGTCAAAAAGGATAGCTAGGGTTCATGAAGAGGCTTATAGAATCACAAGTGAAAAAAAAAAGGGGGGGTGGGCAAATTTCTGTGCCATAAATTTGTTTGGTAAAAAGGACAGGGCCTAAATTTAATCTTGAATCCAATTATATGAAAATAATTGGATCACCATAGGTAATTGTATAAGTGTTTACAAATAGTAATAATTCGTAACTAATAAATTTGAGAAATAGTGCATGAGAAGTTGAACGAAATATGTCAATATCCAGATTACTTTCCTGAATGTTTCCGGCTTCAGGAAAGTAGGATTAATGTATATGCACTTTTCTAAGGAATTTATATTAAAGGATTGACTCAATAAATGTATGTAAACTTCTCTGGAGAAATTTTCTCTTGAAAAGTTAAGCCAAGTTTGATGTATTATAACGGTACCCTTTGGGTCCGCATTTTATTGGATAAGCTGAAGTTAAATCCAATTCTGGTTTACAAATAAATGGAGATACTCCGGACAGATATGCCAGCAAAACTTTTGAGTAAAATGTGCCTCATTTCATCGGGGGGTAATAAAGTTTATTGTATTTATACAATAAACAAATTTACCTCCTGTGGAAGAGACTAACCCTGGTCCATAGCCTGTGCTTGGACAAATCAATATGATTGATTTATTGATTGGTTGCCTAGTAATGGCTTTATATAAGGACCAATGAGGTTTAAGGTCTATTGTTTGAAGTAGCCAATGGGAAGTGGTTAATAACCTTCTGACACTGCCAGTGGTTCAGGGATTAGGCACATTTTTATCTGTCATGGAAGGAGAAGGTTGTGTCTCCAATGTGAAGAAAATTTTCCCACCCACCACACCCAAAAATTTAGGTCATATCCCAGTATTCAATACCTTTGTAGACATTCACTTGGGAGCATTAGTTGGCTGGGAAGGCATCCATATCGTACGGGTATAGAGGTACATAGACCTAATTAAAGGGTATTGCAGTCTGCGTTTTAATGGTAGCTTCTGGGCATGGGCAAATTACCAGGAAGAGGGCGGTTAAGCTGACCAAGGGAGAGGATTCAATAAGTGCACATTTTAACTTCTCTTGGAGAGGTTAGGCCGCATTTGGGTATACAGATCTAGGTGTTCAGGAAATCCCTTTAAAAAGGGTTCTGTAGATTGCCGGTTAATACATTGCTGTTAACTTCTTTAAAAAGTTGGGCCACACTTGGCGAGTGTGGAAAGGGCTTGAGAATAACCTGGAGGGCCCCGTATCTTACATGAAATTAATTTGGGTTAACTTCTCTGCAAGAAGAGGAGTTGGGCCACACTTGTGTGTGGGTCAGGGAAATTCCCCGGAGGGCCCCGTATCTTATGTGGAATTAATTTGGGTTAACTTATGCGAAAAGAGAAGTTGGGCCACACTTGCATGTGTGCAAAGGGGCCGAGGAAATTCCCTGGAGGGCCCCGTAGCTTACGAGGAATTTGGGTTAACTTCTTTGCGAGACAAGAAGTGGGGCCACACTTGCGTGTGTGCAAAAGGGCTCGGGGTAATACCCTGGAGGGCCCCATATTCATTAATTCATTTTCATTCATTCATTTCTTTCATGCATTTAAAATGTATTGTACAAGGAATTAACTTGGGTTAACTTCTCTCTGAGAAGTTGGCCGCGTATTAAATTCATTCATTTTCATTCATTCATTCATTCATTCTTCATTGCATTTCATTTATGCATCTTACAAGGAATTAATTTTGGTTAACTTCTCTATGATAAGATAAGATTGGGCCACACTTTGTGTGTGTGCAAAAGGCCCGGGAAAATTCCCTGGAGGGTCCGTATCTTATACAAGGAATTGTTGGGTTAACTTCTCTGTGAGAAGTTGGGCCACACTTTGTTTCCGGAGAGGCTCCGTACCTTACGGGTAAGTAGTGTAGCATGAGCTCGGGAAATTACCGGGAGGGCCCCGTATCTTACGGGTGAGTAATTTAGGAATTGGCTCGGGAAATTCCGGGAGGACCCCGTATCTTACGGGTGAGCCAACACTGTGTGTAGATGGGAACAGACTCTGTATTTACGGGGAAAGTAAAGACTATCCAGGTCAAAAATTGTGGCGGTAAAAAAGGGACAGGGCCACAAATTTAATCTTGAATCCAATTATATGAAAATAATTGGATCACCATAGGTAATTGTATAAGTGTTTACAAATAGTAATAATTCGTAACTAATAAATTTGAGAAATAGTGCATGAGAAGTTGAACGAAATATCCAGATTACTTTCCTGAATGTTTCCGGCTTCAGGAAAGTAGGATTAATGTATATGCACTTTTCTAAGGAATTTATATTAAAGGATTGACTCAATAAATGTATGTAAACTTCTCTGGAGAAATTTTCTCTTGAAAAGTTAAGCCAAGTTTGATGTATTATAACGGTACCCTTTGGGTCCGCATTTTATTGGATAAGCTGAAGTTAAATCCAATTTTGGTTTACAAATAAATGGAGATACTCCGGACAGATATGCCAGCAAAACTTTTGAGTAAAATGTGCCTCATTTCATCGGGGGGTAAACACGCTACCAGCAGTCCTTGCATGCATGCTGCACACATCTGCATGTGTGCTGCACACTGCCGCACGCGTGCTGCATGCTGTCGCACACATTTTTTATTGCTTGCATTTTCGTAAGGGAGAGCGTGTTTATAGTGGGAGCAGATGTGCGGTACATTGCGGTATAATTTCTATCCGGTCAGAAATTATCCGGATACTTGCCCACTATAAACAGTAGCAGTATGTACGGTATATCGATATCCTTCTCAACCAAAGGATATTGTCGCGAGATATTTGCACTATAAACACACCAGTACAAATTGTGTGCGGTATTACCGGAAGTAGGAGCTTCTTCATAATGCAAGACATTTCTCACCACCCAAGAGTTATCAAAACAGAAGCTACATGTTTGCCGATGATATTGTTGAATGGGCTGTTTTAATATAGCTCGCGCCACAATATTTACACATTCCCCGTGTGACCTCGGGGTCATTGCAAATGTACGATAATGTTTAGTTGGTACATGGTATATAATTTGTGCGGTAACTATGTCTCACTATAAACAGCAAGAGTTTCGGTACATATACAAGGATTATCGTATACGGTATACTCAAAATACGGTATATTCACTATAAACACGCTGATAGTCATTACATTATTTTAGGTTAACATGCTGCTTAAACTTAATTGTATTTTTGTGCTCCCCAAATATTATAGTTGCCCAAAAACATAGATTTTGATAGATTAAGGACCACTACATCCATATATCATTACTATGCTTTCAAAAGACTTTAGGCGCATGAACTTCGACATGTCGTAAAATCAGCATATGTCTACGTAACACGTACGTTTTATACGACGTTGGTGTCCAAAATGTAATACGGAAAGTATCACACACATTTCAATGGACAATCTCTACGCGTGAACAATGCGTATAAATAAAATCAGTTTTCAACACATCGCTGTAGCTTTATTATAATGAATTGGTACAATCAAAAAGGATCATAATAATAATTAGACTTTCCTTCGTATATTCATTATCCTTAACTGTCTTTAAAATAATTATTGTAAAATGGACAAATTCTGTGCATTTTCAATGATGTATCTACTTAACATGGTTAATTTACGGAATAATAATTGAAGAAACACGTCGGATTTTATAAAATTACATTATAAACAGCTATGATGCTCATATGAGATGCAACTTGTGAGACCAGAGGATGATTTAAGGAAGCCCCATGATGCACGGCAAAATTGTTATCACTAGAGTCGAAACCGCCACTTTACTTTTCAAATCACATTGAATTATGTGTAAAAGATGTTGTTTTACAATTGTGTGTATGTCATTATTACTTGGTCGATTTCAGAACAAAAGTGATGTATGCATAAAGGATGATTCACACCTTCTGTAGAAAACATAAAATGTGAAATCGACCAGCATTTTGAATGTGTTTTTATTGTAAACATATCTGTCCAATCTCAAATTTAACCATGCACGTCTTTGCAGTGGTGTCATATTCACTCACACAGCTATGCTTAACCGCAAGTAGTGTTGGGTAGTACTTAAATCATCCTCTGTTGTGAGACTAAGCTTCCCATGGCGTATGCATTTTCAGTGTTTCAGTTCCTGCGTACAACGTTTACTCATTATCATTCCCCGTGGTATTTCCTACTTTCGCTTGGTATGAAGTGGACTTTTTGCATTCAACATGATTGTGGAAGCCAAAAATTATCATTTGAATACATCAAACCGCGAATGCCGAGAACCGCGGCTAAACCGAAAACCGCTCTAGTTATATTTATTTTCATTCTTATTTTGGCCGCATAACTCCACATGATATCATTATTGTACACATTAATATTGTAGTGTAAGTTAAATTTCCATCTTGTTCAGATTGAGTGCCACAAGCTTCACGTTTTGTGTCTTTCTCTTTACACTACAAATGCTCTACATCATGTGCTCTTATCAGTGTTTATCCTTATATCATAATGTATTCTTTATCTTGCATTTTCCATCTTCGATAACATTGATGTGAATTGACATGAAAACAAATAAACTTCAACTTCAACTTGCAATTCTCCAACTTGCAACATTCCAAGGACGGCATGTCGACATTGTTGTCTCCATGATATTACTGGTAAACAGCTGTGGTGAAAAGTAAATGTCTCAATATGCCGCGAATATCACGATACCCAAAACACGCTTGTGCTGAATACATCGTATCATCACTTAAAAAGACATGTCCGATTCCCGGACCTGATTAAGCTATATGTCATATTCCTTCTTAAGCAGTTCTAGCTTAGCTTTCACGAAGTCATAAAATTGGTACGCCAAGTCGAGTTTTTCTCTAACTATCGCACGGACTTCTGCCGATAAGGGCTTCTTGAAGTTTGTTTGAAATGTATCTATGGTAAGGAGAAAAAATAAGAAATTAGAAGAACTAAAGCAACATTGTTCTGTAGCCGGGATATATTTGCGGTCAATTTTACATTATTATATTTACATGCGGACAAGTTACATTATAGAGGCCGTGCATGTGATGTATAGTAGTTAAACCATGACAGGATGCCACACTAATTTCTACAGAAGCATTACCATAATATACATATAAGTTTTATTTAACCTAAGATATATTATGTGCTCCGGATGATCCAGTAGTTTATTGAATAGACTGCATTACAAATGGGTTCTGTTTGAAGTCTATCAACTAAAACATGCATGCCCCCCCCCCTATTGGTGTTGATAACTAGTTCCGCATCATTTGCATTGGGGTCATACTGATATATTTGTGCAGCTCGTTAATTCCTCTTTTTACAATAGTTTTAGGTTGTGCGCAGCATGGAAAAGATCCATAATATATTATAAAACTTGTTGATTATCTTCCTTCAGGCAATGGTAAAGGGTCTTTAATAACTTTTCCCCAAAAACATTTGAAATTTATCATTACTTCTCATTTCTTCCACGATTCGTCACAAATTTCATTAGGTTCCATTGCCTTAACAAAATATTGACGTTTCATTTCACCTCCTATTTCTATCAAATCGATGGTAATAAATATTGTAGTGAAATTGCTTCCGGCAAAACTCACTTCCAGAGAACTGAGTACCACACAAGGTCATTTTATGTAGCTCATTGACCCATCTCTGTCATATATTGCCTCTATAATGAAAGACAAAGATAAAAAGACTAGTTTGCGTCTGACGTCACTGTCAATCAAATTCTCTACGATCCTTGATTGGCTAATAGCGCGTATAAGGAAGGTCGATTCTTCTGGCTGGTGCCGATCGGAGAAAAGGAATAGCAGTGAATGGCGAAAAATTACGTACTCTTCAAGGCAAAAAGCAACTTTTCTAGGCATTGGTAACATGGTGCCTTCGCCAAAGAAAGTTTCCACCTATTAATACCTAACTTTTGAGATGGTTTGTATGTTAGAAGGTGCAAAATTAACAATAAGGCGCCCGGTTTTACCGCCGTGTTCAGCAACTCATATCATCACGACACTTGTAAACAAACCGTGCTCGGAGTTTGATTGACAGATGACGTCAGACGCAACTAGTCTTTTTATCTTTGTCTTTCATTATAGCTGAATGGCAGCTTGTTGATCAGGTCACCTCATTCATGACAGATATAGATACCAACCTTAGGAGGAAACTCTAAGCTATTCTACAGGGTGTCCCAGAATGGTCTATACCGGAAAATTTGATTATATGGCATGAAGAGCATTACTATTGGCGGTATTGTTTTCAAGTTTTGACAAAACAACCTGTTTTGAAAACCTGTAAAATTACTAACGGCTCAGCACAAAGTTATTTGGGAAATGTTATGCAGGTACATTTGTTGTGCCCTGTTCTTATACTAAATAGTCGATATCTATCGATTATTTATGATGTTACGAAGCAATCCTTGTACGGAATAAATGATTTGTTACGCTTGAGTAACCATATACTATTATTTCTTTGGCGGCAGTTTTAGATAATTATTGCTTTGTCTGAGTTTCATCATTTTAAATGCCGGCAGAGATAGATTTCCCATAAAAATATAGAGAATGCTTGTTCTCAGTGGCGCAGCACTTATTTATGTCCACAGTATATTGGCAAACCCACAGCTACGTAACGGAGAAGATCAAAAGTTACTGCAGAGGATCCTTGAGGAAGTTATATCCTCTGAAATAATGATATTTTTTGTTAAAAATCACCTCAGTATATGATGTCATATTAAAATGTTTCATTTAATCCCATATCAAGAATTATTCAGCTCTCTGCCAAATTTGGTGTATTTCCTATAAAAGAATATAGGATTTCTCCAATATATCGCACAGTACGGCTGGACGACGTTGATAAAGCATCCATGTGTTATGATGCCTTTGTAAATTACACACAGTTTTCGTCAATTCTCAGTAATATCACTGCCACGCCAAAACAAATCAAGCTATTTCCATTAAAGTCACAGAATTAGTAGCAGACATGTGTGCCATTGCATTGCACTTATTCAAATCAGTATTCACTGTTGACTATAATATTTTTACTAATTTTTTTTCAAACACGGTATAGATCATTCTGGGACACCCTGTAGTTGTGATCATATCTATTCAATGCAGTGGCACCTGATGAATGCAACGGTTCTAACGAGCGAATGTTTTTTGTCCAATCATATTGTCAACATAACTTTGTAGAAACAATCCATTAGTTTCAGTATTTTATTTAAAACTATAGTGGTCAATCACTCATCGCTTGTTAACACTTGAACGTAGGCCTACCTGATCTCTTCTTTCGTTCAGCAGAGTGATAGTCGGTCACAATGCCTTTAAACAAGCTAGGCGCTAGTTTCTCCATAAGTCTGAGTGTGGATTCGTAGTCCTCTAGTAGTCCAACTATTAAGTATTCCTCTTCCACACGTCTTTTGGCCTCATTTAATGACCATTTTAGATCGGTGCTATAAACAGAACAGAAAAATGTTTAGACAATAATAACTGCGCACCATCTATTTTGAGGTCATTGTGAGGTAGTTTTCCGAGGGAGCGGTAGCTCCCGAGGAAAAATACCGAGGCCCAAAACAAAACCAGACTATTTCACACAATAACCTCAAAATAGATGGTGCAAAGTTATTATTGTCATTTATTACCGTCGTATCGAATATTTTGAACAAATCAAAAGGGCATTTTATGTTATTTTATGCCATAAAACGCTGTTAAATATAACCAGTTTTAATCATTGTTGTAACCTACCCTACAAAAAAATCAACCAGGCGAATATAACATTCGCGCCGCCAACAAGAGCTACCAATCACAGAAGCGAGACGGCATCGCGTAGGCGTGTTCGTTGCCATAACGCGTAGCTTATACACGCACGCGCGCGCAGAAGTCATTGTGAGTTATTAATGACCTCGCAATTAGTGCGCGGTCAGGCAATCAATTTCTTTTGATTGGATTTACAGGCTTCGCGTATATTAATGAGGTTATGAATGGTATATAATACATTTTATTTTATCTATTCCAGCTCCAGCGACACCTCGTGAATTTCCGTGGATCTGGGATGTACTGAACTAATTAACTAACTAATTAACATGACTAACTAACTAAATAAATAAACAAACAACCTTCTACTGAGCCACTTTTATAACACGAATTACGAAGAGGGGGGTTGCAACTCTTTTCTATAATTGTCTATATTAAATATCACATACTGAATCAATGAATAGCTATGGATCTCATCTATCCAGTGATACCAACATTTTGCATGGAATGTCGATATTCCGTCATAATGTGCATACACCATCGCAGAATTCGAAATTCTGGTCATGTAAAAATGTACAGACACAATAATGATTTTGGCGAAAAATCACACGAACATATGATCGGAAATATATATTCTAGCCTGACTAAAGTACATAATACTTAGAATGATTTCGCAAGAACAAATAAAAATCATGAATTTCAGTGTGGAAGGGAAGGGAAGGGAAGGGAAGGGAAGTGAAGGGAAGGGAAGGGAAGGGAAGGTGGCGCAGGTCTAGTATTGAGGCCTTTCTGAAAATGAAAATGAACGTTTGAAATCGCGACAACAAGCAGTGCTTGTTGATTCCTAGTAAAAACAAATGTTTTTTTGTGTGTACATCTCGCGTCTCCTGGATATCATTTTGCACAATCCACCAAACTGACCTTTTTGCAAACTGACCTTTTTGCAAATGATAACTAAGTAAACACTGAATGACGGTAGAAAACGTGTTTTTTTTTCAGACATAACCTATAACCCTCGTTTAAAATTAATAATGGTTAACTACACTCCTATGTCTACGTAGACTACCCCGTAGTCCACTTGCCATCCCGGTGATGATACTATATCCGCCCTGATATCCGCATCGCTGTTTTCATACATGAATATGCATATCTCTGACCCCTGTAAGGTCAAAAACGTAGCATTGATTTCAACCAATCCGATCCACCGATTGTGACCATGTGGTCGGTTTCGCTTAATATTAATATGTGCACAATTGATAGATTTTCACATCTGGTCTTTTCAGTCACCCTACTCCCTCTCTTTGTTAGCTTCCCAAGTAGACTACTGACTTTGCCTTGCGGTTGAGATTTTTAACACGGGACTCTATGGAGAGTTAGGCCAATTTCTGGCCTAACTAAAATTGGCCATGATGTAATGCATGTTCAAATGGATCTGCCTTGTGATTGGTCGCCCATATCTCGCTATGGTTTAAATCTTCTGGGCCCGCCGTACACAACTGTCTGTGGTATTTGCGGCGCTTTTGTGTTGACGCGAAAGTTAATCTCTCATCAAACATCTAGCGCGTACTTGTGGTTAATGGACTGATAAACAAGTATGCTTGACAGTGTGTTTTTAGAGAGCAAAGTCCAGGGGTAAAGTTCTGCTTACAATTCAAAGTCCATAGTCGAATTTTCGGGGTTCGCTATCAATAAACTGGTAGATTCCAAAATCAGAATTGTTCAGTATTAAAGTGAGCCATTATAATTATGCAAGATAATGTTGCATTCAATTACTTTTATTGTCACTAATCATCTGATATTTTTTTAAAACTCTTTATGACCATTTTACTATTGAATACTTTAATTTTAATAAACATCAGTATAATTTTGAGTTCAACGAAATGGGTTCATCATGACTAATAATAACATATTTTAATAAAATTCGACTATGGCATAGTATAATGTCTACGGGAAAAATCGGGTGGAGACGGGTCATCATATCTGCACAGCGTGAGATAGGAACTGACAAGCAAAATAAGGGATGCACCATTTGATATCTGGGGATGGGGTGGTTGAGGTCGGGGCAATTTTGTTTTTGCCACTATTTAGAAATTTATCCCTGGGGGCTTATTATTGCCAAGCCCCTTAACTGATAAAGATTGGAACATCCTCGCTATAAAAGGGTACCTGCATTTTGGATGTGTGCCACAGAAAAAATGAAATAGCATAGATAAATGTCCTTCCGATACACAGGCTTGACGTTCTTTTAAGACGCATTGGTCGAAAGTCTATAAAAAGGAGACAAATGGCAAATAAACCATTAAATTATTTAATTTCGATCATATTTTGATCTAAGAATATTCTTTTATAAAATTTGATACATCAGGCTTAAATTCAAAAGAAGATATTCAACCAGTCCTTCCTTGGTCGCTTAAATCCAAGTATTCCTCCATTTTTAATTTAAGAAAGAGTAGAGGGACATGATAACTGTCATATATTATAACATTTGCTGAGGAGGTGGCCCTAAATATTTTTCAAAATTCTGTTAATTACACGATTGTTATGTACTTTTAGTAAACTAACATACACTGCAAAAATCAAGACTCTACAGACCCGAGATTTTGAATAAAATCAAATCAGTGAATTTTGATGTTTTGGTCAATTACGACGTCATTGTGACGTCAGTCAGGGAATATTTGTTCTTTTTTTGGTATTAATGGAAAGAAGATAACTCTACTTATCCATTAGTTTGTTTTGTACCAAAATAATAGACATTGGACGTTTAATAGCGAACAAAATGACATACATGTGACTTCAAGTTTTCATACCTCATTCATTTTCATATCCAATCCAAATTGTTTCTTTGATCGCTCCACCTTTCTTGGTCCCGCCAGTCCGTCTCCATGCTGTCGAAAGTAGTAGCCGGAAACGAGGAACTCAATCGGATCTCTTATCATATTTATGTAAACTGGATTATTTGACCTGTAGATGAAATAATAGTTTTATTGTGAAAAATTTGGTCAAGTCTAAAAATATGGATGCCAAGTTCCAATTTACGAGGTCAGAACGAGGGAGTTCTACCTCCGTTCATGGCATGGTTCTGTACATGGTACATTATACTTTGTCGACCTCAATGACCTTTAACCTTTAACCGAATTATGATCCACAATCTGACAATCTATACCCAATTCACCTCGGATGACCTTGACTTGACCTTCAACATTTTCGCCCTTACACCCATCATGTCTATAACAATCTAACTCCTTCAACTTCGTGCCAACTCTCTCATTCATAACTCCAAACTTATGTCTTTTTGCCTTTTTTTTTTGTCTTAATATTTACCAATATTTAGTAAAAAACAGTTTTTAATTAAATAGCAAAAACTGAAATAATATGGCTCCTTCAAAAGCATGGCATTTTATTTAAAATATATTTATTCGCAGTGTATACTTATACTGATAGTTACAAGCACATTATAATAAAACAAGAAATATCTTAAAAAAAGACGGCGCAGTGATTGAAGTAACAATGTTGGATTTCACATTCACTGGGCACAGCGTCATCATCCCTATATCTTCGTGTCAAAAATTGCCGTGATAGTACGGCGAATCCTCTCGTTTTTCAATAGCTACGCATGGCGATTTCGAGATAGGCCGAGCGACTCAGGCTAAGCATAGTACGACTATCATGTGAGACACCACCAAGTTATATTCTACAAATTATTACGATTTGCGCATGCTCTAGTATCCCATATGGTGTTGCTATTACAAGGAAATTCGATTTGTTTTTAGGTAAGCACATTATAATAAATAAAAAAATTAATGTTCACTAAATCCAATCTGAATGTATTGCTAGGACTAACTATCCAGCTGCTCTACCAAAAGGCACAAAGCCACTAAATCTACCCCCATTACTGGTATTTATCCCCCCCCCCCCATGGCTAGTGTCACTCCCACCCCACACATCTTGGTCCTGAATTGCTCATTGCCTGAAGGATGATTACTGTTTTAATTAGCCCTTGATGACAGCTTATCAGCAAGCAGTGGCATACCGTGGCCGCTCCTACCCCGGGGGGTTGAAGAAAATTAAATTTTGCCGCCCCTTCCTCAACTGCCTAGCCCGAAAAGGTTGACCCATTTTTTTTCGATGGTTTGAAAAAGTGAACAGCAAAAAAAAAAAAGAAAAAAAAAAGAAAAGAAAGAAAAGAAAAAAGGATTATAGGCGCTAGCGCTCTAAAAGCAACAACGTTTGATGCATTTTTTCAAAATTTGTTATACTTTTTCAAATTTTTTCCGCCCTTTTTCTTTACTAATTCTTTTTGCCACCCCTTCTTCCTGCCGCCCCTCTTTTTGCCGCCACTTCTTCTTCCGCCGCCCCTTCGTTTTGGCCGCCCCTGCTCGCGCCCCCAAAGCCCCCCAAAAAATGAGTATGAGCAAGGTACAATTTTATTTCCTTTTTCATAGAGCAATTATCAAATAGAATAGGTCCTAAAACTTTATTTGTGAACGGATTTTCATCGTTGACGAAACAAAATGCATGTTTGATATATCAATTATTTCATTGACAGCATCTTCTGTAGTTTCCATCCATAAATAATCACAGAGTATTATCTGTTTACAAAATAAGCGTTTATCTCCAGCAGATTCAATTAGTCATGTTAGCAGTAGCTAGCTGTAGGGTGCCAACACTGGGAAATTGTTATATTTATATTGTTATAGTCAAAAACGGATACTTTGCCCAAGATCCAGTCTGCATGCAAACATACACGACAAAAACCGGCTGTGAAGGAGACTGTGCACTAGAAAACTTTCTTATAATAAAATCCGTTTTTGAGTATAATAAAGAAAGTCATAAATATGCAAAATGAAGCAAATTCCTATTGCCAAGTTGGCAAAATGTATACTACTAGCCCAATCTTGTACTCCATAGCACCCAGTTTTGGTTTGTGGTTTAAAAATGCTGCAATTAAACATTGCTTCTTTCAAATATGAGACACAAAACCCCAAATCTAGTACAAACAATAATCATATTTATAAAGATGGTAGCAAACCTCCCATGTTAGAGATTGGACCCAAGACAAAGTACACCTAAATTAAGTGTAAATTCAGGGTTAATCCGCCAATGGAAAAACATTTACAATGAAAATATAATTATGTGTATCCCTCCAACGAGATTAGCTCGATATACTAGTGTTATGTCTACAGATTCATATTAACCATTATGTTAACTGAAACAAAAACTGTCTTTAAAAAAAGACAACGCCATTATATTATGAAGATCATATTTTATATTTACCAGTCAAATAGGTTCCTTAGGTTGTGATTTTGTTGACCTAACTTTACGGACCCAGTTTACGCAGAACGTACGGCAAATTTTACTTAAAAGAGTATAACATTAAAATTAAATACTCTGCCTTCTAAACCACATCAACTGTACCACGATTTGGTATCGCGAATTATTATATACGATGTACAGTTAATATTCATATTCTTGTATACACAAAAATATTTCATTGAAAACCTTTCCACTTGGCTATTTCAAAAAGACAACCAGGCTTCCTTAGCATGTGCAATAAATTAACATTAAAATAAATTTTATTCTAAAGGTTTTCTAGAAACACTTGCATTTTGGCGAATACTGTTGTGATTTCAACTCAAAATGTCACGTAGAACAGTGACGCCACTTGGAGACATACATTGCTATTACCCAGTGCCTATAAATCATACAAAGATTTGGGGTCAAAGATCATTAAGGGGTCAATTCCGGTGTAGAACCGAATACCTTCAAAATGCTACTTCTCCCACAAATTTGTATTAACTAAGAAAAACATAGCACAGTGACAGTACATTAACGCGTGGATTGTTGTTACCCATTGTATTATGTGCTATTTTTCATGTGGGGTCAAACGTCATTAAAATTAAAGAGTCACTTCAGGTATGAAATGAAATACCTTCAAAATGCCACAGATTACGTAGGACACTGCTGCCACTTGTAAACATGCATTGTTATTGCCCATTGTCTATTAATCATGCACTATTTTTTGTGGGACATGAGAGCACATCAGACATCTGATATCAATTTTTCGCGATATTTTATGGCAAATGATTAAAACTGTATATTTTTGAAACTTTATAAATCTTAATGATATGTACTTGAAGTGTATGTAGCTGGAATGAAATGCCGACAATCAATTGAAAATTTTGACTTCGGTATTGAAGATATGGATTCCCCCCAAAAAAAAAGACCTAGAAAGTTTACTTCGACGACTGTTATATATATAAATATCACAAATTAAAAATATATCAAATATTAATAATTTGTCATAAAATTATTTGATATAATAAGGACATTCCTCGTATTCAGAATCCAATTCGATATGTCTGATGTGCTCTCATGTCCCACAAAATATACTGTCGAAACGTTCATACCAGAGCCCTTAAGAAAGGGGTCTGCATGAACCGCACGTGCTAAAGAAAACATCGCCAGTGAGCAATAAAAGGTTCGCTGGGGCCGAAATGTACTTGTAATGAACAATTTGGAAAATGAAAGAGGAGTTTCAAAATAAAGTGGTATGTACTTATTTTAATTCATTAATATAGGTTTGCAAACCGAAGAGGAAAGGAGATGTAAACAAAGAAGAGAAAGGCTAAAGGATGTTATTTTCTTGAATGTAATTTGGATTCAATCTTGGAGTGATTTGAGCGAGCGATATTTAGTGTCTATGGCGAGTGGAAAATCGCTCACTAGAAATTGAGTTTGGGCGAGCGGTGGCGAGTGAGAGCGATCGCTCGCCTCAAGCGGCAAGGCCTGATTATATAACTGAAGATTGTGCGCATATTTTGATCGTAAGTTAAACAAAAGAATGCGAGCGCAGCGTGCCAAAATTTTGAGTCACCAGCCCTTAATATTTTTATAGGCCACCTATATTTTGGTGTAAAAATTATATATTACCCCTTATTTTTGGATAGGACAATAATAATATATTTGCTTCCTTACTTCTTAACTGGAAAATAGAAAATGTGATCGCTGTACAAAGCAGGTGTGTGGGCTGCTAGTTGTTGTACTCGCTTTATCGCAAATTCTTCTTTTCCCTGAGTAAAATAAAAAAATAAAGAAAAACTTTATAACCATCATCATCATCATATCATCATCATCATCACCACCACCACCACCCCACCACCACCACCATCATCATCATCATCATCATCATCATCTTCATCTTCATCTTCATCTTCATCTTCATCTTCATCTTCATCATCATCATCATCATTAACATTATCATTATCATCATCATCATTGTCATCATCATCATAATCATTATCATCATCATCATCATCATCACCATCGTCATCATCATTATCATCATCAACATTATCAGCATCATCATCATCACCATTATCATCATTACCGTCATCATCATCATCATCATCATCATCATTATTATCATCATCATTATCATTGTCGTCATCATCATCACCACCATAAACATCATCGTCATCATCATCATCACCATAAACATCATCGTGATCATCATCATCATCATTATCATCATCATCATCATCATCATCATCATCATCGTCCGAGCGTGGCCTAATCCTTTGGTGTATGAGCACCCGGGTTCAGTTCACGGCGGTGGCACAATTTGCTGATGTATTGACTTGGGGAGTCTGAATAATTTGGCAACATCTGTAGATTAAATTCAGACTTCCTGCTTTCCCTGAGTACATTTGGAATATGGGTACTGCAATGGACCGTACCATGAGAGAATTTCGTTCTTCGAAGTCTAAAGCTATCGGTCTAGTGTATAGCCTTCTGAACCTGAAGCTGTCGGTCGAGTGTATAGCCATACCTATTAAGTGTATATCCCACTTCGTCCTAATGCTATTTGGATGAGTCTGGGACGCAACGAAAGTACGTCATTGACGGATGATTTCGTAAAATTATGTTGAGGACGCCAGGCAAAGGTCAATAGTTCAACTCGACTACCATTGTTAATCAGTGATGCCACAATTAATGCCGTGGTTAAGGCGCAAATTGGTGTTGCTGAGGCTACTGACGGCAACACGTCAATTTGGTAAACTTTGGTCCAAAGAACCAAATTTCAAAACAGAGCTACCTACCTTTAAAAAGGGCTGTATGTTAGGCCTGCAAAGTCTTTAAAGGGTCCAAAACGTTTTCCAAATGGAAAAATACCCAATGTAACTTCAAATAAGCTGCATCTGGATATCCCAGAATGCAACGGGAACCCGTAAATGATGACGTTTACCAATGTTTACCCCGTCAATTTCAGGTAGCGACGTATTACCGTTGCAGACCAGACTGTTTACAATCTAAGTACAGATATGTTCAGTGCACATTCTGCGCCAATGGCTGCGGTTATGGAGGAATTGACCGATATCCACTAAAACAAAGACGGCAGTGTTGTGATGAAGGGTGAGATGGCCGAGCTGTTAAGATGCGTTGTGCTGTCTGCCGGGAGAATGCGATCGGCGAGGGTTCCAGTCTTGGGCTTGTCATAGGTGAGAAGTCGCTTCCTCTCCCAAAATGTTCCTATGAGGTCCGAAATCCTGCAATTCAGTTACTTCACAGAATTTATTGTAGAATTTCTTCTCACCTCCATGCACTGCTTAGCACGCGCTTTTGCAGATATAGGCACCGTGTCACCTATGTTTCAGATGGACATTTTATTTTTGAAAAGACCATACATACAATACATAAAAAAATATTTCGTATATCCCCCTCACGAAAACTAGTGCATTGCACACGTACTTGCTCAATTAGCATTTTGTGCAAATTTTATTACACAATTTGTTGCCGTTCTTTTTTTATGGACATTTTCATTTTACATGTAAAGTCTATGGAGATTAATATTAGACAAGCCTGGAAAGGGTGCTATAGCCTCATTTTAAGCCGTTTTAGGCACTTAGATACTCATAAAAAAAGAACGGCAACAAATTGTGTAATAAAATTAGCACAAAATGATACTTGAGCAAGTACAAATATAATTAAATACTTCTGGAGAGGGGGCTATAGCTGAAACAAAAAATGTCCTATACCTTAGTGGTTATGAAACAAAGGTAATCACGTAAAGCCGTTGGTCCATTGTACAGCAAGAGTCAACAACGTTAAGCGTCAGAGCTATTCGAAAAGAGATAGGGACCATCCTCGGTTCTGATATCTGCAATCAATCCTAGGTTGGTGCATAGGTAAACTGGGGGGGGGGGTCTCCCGTCAGCCGAACCATCGGCAGTCCTAATTTTTTTGTGTTTGGGTTAGGGTGACATCAATGAAGCGGTCACATCGTTTTTCACGACGCTCTGTTGCAACTTCCATTTTTCAATTTTGGATCGTCATCTTGGGATTCACATCCCTTTTGACCACAGCCGAAAACGTGGAAAACAACATGGTATAATTAAAGACAGAGATAACAAAAAACTACCGCGTCTGATGTCACTGTCAATTACGATCCTTGATTGGTTTAAGTTTAAGTTAATAGCGCGTAAAAGGAAGACCGATCTATCTGGTGCTGATCGTAGAAAAGGAATAGCAGCAAATTGCGAAAAATTACGTACTTTTACAAGGCAAAAAGCAGCTTTTCTAGGCATTGTTGACATGGTGCCTTCGCGAAAGAAAGTTTCCTACTATATACGTCTAGCTCTTTTCTATTCACAGATTATCCGTTGTATTCCTTTTGTTTAAGGTTCGTTGCCTCGACCATTACCTAGAGTAATGGAGGCAGCTAGCTGCCCAGAGACCATTATCAACACAAAAGCTCAAGATAACGGTCTCGGGCAGCGAGCCAAACAAAAGGAACACCATGGACATTCTAGAAACACTATGGAAAGGATCACAACATACATGTAGTAGTTGGTTACTAGTCTCGGATAGAATTACGGAACAAATGCATTTACAGCTCGATTTAAATGCAAATGTTACATGACAAGAGAAAATTACAGAGGGCTCCTGCAGTCCGTATAACAGTAATTCATATAACACCACTGGTGCTCAGTTAAATTTATGCAAATTAAATTTAAATTAGCATAACGAAGTAAATAAATAACAAGTAACCGTTTCGTTGAATGTATACTCAGTACATGCAGGGCTATGACACTCAACTCATTTGCATAGCAAAATGACCCGTCTCCTCTGCATCCAATTTGGTTCCGCTCCATCGAAATCAAGCTGGTCACAGAGGAGACTACCCTCCTTTGTGTTTGTTCATTTGTGTATGGAGAGCCCTTCTTGGAGGCCGTAATGACTTAGGCTACGCTCTCAGCTAGAGTCCGGCGCTGCATTGCACTAGAAATACCTTTTCTGTGAAATCGCTTTAGAGCCAATCGGGAACACGTATTCGTTTTGAAATATAGCATTAAAATTAGTATCACCCTTGTGATACTAACCTTAATTCTTTCATTAAAAGGAAATGAAAATTTAAAAAAACACGGATCTACCTCAAATATGAATGAATTTTAAGAAACATACGGGATATGATGAACATTGACCTGTCGCCATGATAGTAGGATCTATTAGTCGTTTTATATACAATGTATAATACCAATATTTGTCATTATACAGGGTGTCCCAGAATGATCTATACCGGGAAAGATGGAATTCTTTAGGTATTAAGGGCATGTTAAATGGTCATATAGTTTTAAATCTTAAGTTTTACATATATTTAGCTTTCTCAGATTTTTTAGATTTTAAAAATTGGACGTTTCTAGTAGAAGTTATAGAAGATTGCATAAAAATGGTGAATTTTAAGTTTTGACAACGCAACCTATTTTGAAAATCTGTAACATTACTAACCGTTCAGCACAAAGTTATTTGGAAAAAGTTATGTAGGTATTTTAGTTGTGCCCTATTCATATTTCCACTAAATAGCCGATATCTATCTATTATTTATGACGTTACGAAGCAATCATTATATGGAATTAAGGATTTGCGGCATAATCCCATTCTCTCTTTGCGGTAGTTTTAAATATAGTTATTGTGGTGTGAGGTCCATGTCATTTGAAATGCTTGCAGAGGTCGAACTGGTTGTGGTACAGAAAAGATGGCTCCTCAATTTATTGCACAGCAGCGTGGATTTCTTTCAAAAACTTACTGGCAAACCGGCAGCTACGTTGAGACGCAAAGAAAATTCATTACACGATTTCCGCGAGCACGCGTTCCAGTCAAAGGAGCGATAGTGTATAACGTAAAGAAGTTTGACCAGCACAGAACTGTCAGGAATCGGCAGATTGAAGCTTCAGGTGCTCGCAAGACTGTAAGAACTAGAGCGAACATTGCAGCTGTCCGGCAAGCTTTAAGGCGCAACCCCAACAGTAGTTGTCGTCGAAATGCTGTGCTAAACATCCCACGTTCTTTATTTAATCGTATCGTGCCATTTTCAAGGGTATGCGAGTCGTTTCGCTGAAAATGAAAACCAGGTTTTCATCGATTTTACATTATTGCATGCCACGCCAAAACAAATAAAGGTAGCGTGCTGAAATTAACAGAATAAGTATGAAACATGTCCAGCATTATAATGCAGGTATCAAAAATAGATACACTGCCCGTCTTCTATTTTTAGTTATTTTTGCAAACACGGTACAAATCATTCTGGGACACCCTGTATATAATGAGTAATATTTAGCAACGTAAATGTACAGTTCATATGCACAAACGAATACTGATCTTTATGATATTCAGGTTTTTGTACATCAGATATAACATGTCACATAGGAGGTCATACGTGTTGACCTTCATCTATTGTATTTGTTCATCTGTGTATGGAGAGGATTAACGCCATTAAACGCCATTAAAACTCCATCAGAATTAGGGCGTAGTTCAGTGAACTCACCGTATTGCTATTCCAAGTACTTTGATAATACAGATAATATGTATTAATGACTCGAGGCGATTGCATTGAAAAACCTAATAAATTATTCATAACAGTTACGTAATGAATCGATAGTGCGGACACTTTTCATTTGCAAACCACCAACATTCGTGATCTTTTAGCGTTGGAAAAGAAACCACGTGAATAGAGTGCCCTCTCAAGAATATCTACTTTCTGGTACATGTATATAAACTTGCCATTGGTTTTTAGAAGGGAATCTGTCTTTATCCTTGCCCAACCCCAAAACGCTCAACGGTCCATGCGAATTAGCTACTAGGCAAGAACCCCCGGGATACTACCCGACCAGGGGAGCTTCGCAAACTAATCTGCGGTACTCATTACAAGTCAAGAGGCTGGGGGTGCAAAGCCTTACTGTGACCTACCCATAATGGGGAGCATCATTGGACACAACGTTATTAGGTTTTTCACATATCTGCTTATACTCATATTTTTCTAAGATATAAATTTCATGGTGTTGAAATAGATCGTAGTCCAAAAGTTGACAACTCTATACAATTTGCATTGTTCATTAATCATTTGAATAACAATGGTCACAGGGTGAATACACTCCAGCGGGTTAACTATGCGAGTGAATAACCTACCAAACCACTTCAAATACTGAGATATCAATTGAGATCAATTCTGTATTGATTTGATTAAATCACTTGCATTTGTCATTAAATAGACTCATAGACTCGCACGCAGGACACATGGGAAGAATATTACACTATCTCGGGGTGTTTTTATTTTGGGAAAAACAACTTTTACAAAATAAAACATCAGTTTTTTCCATTTTGTCTTTTGCAAAATGAATACACCAATACAACAAATTCGTTTATTTTGGCTCGCCGTATATGTAAGATAAACGGTTCAAAACAGACCATTACCATAAATAATCGGTGTCTTGTTGAGGTATGGTTCGCATGTTAGTCGCTGAAGGCTCGACCCTTCGGGGTCTCGCCTTCCGAACGACCATCCGATGCTCACCATACCTCAACAAGACACCGATTATCTATGGTAATGGTTTGTTTCTCACCATTTAACTACTACATAAAGACCCAACTTTTGAGATGGTTTGCATGTTTGATGGTGCAAAATTAACAATAAGGCGCCCGGCTATACCGCCGCGTTCAGCAAGTCATCATCACGACACTTGTAAACAAACCCTGCTCGAGTTTGATTGACAGATGACGTCAGACGCGATAAATTCTTTGTATCTCTGTCTTTAATTATAGGGGTTGGTCGCCTGAAAAAGGCTGTACAAGCCGCCCTCAGAACGGAAAAGACCGTATAAAAATTCGTATATTTATCATCATCATCATCATGGCTATCACTATTACCACCACTGTCTTATTACCACCATTATTGATAGTATCATCATCGTTATTATCATCAATATCATCGTCATCATCATCAATGATTCATCATCATCCATAATAGATGACGTAATGCTTACCTTTAGATCAATTAGATTAAAATCAAATACTATGTTACACCTTTTATTTATAATATCGAGCTTCGAGCATCTCCAGCGTAATAACATTTCCATTGTCCGGCTGCCACATTTCGGCACTTTATTGTAAATGATGGTGTGGTTCTTGAATATTGCAATAAAAATGGAAAGCAAAAATAGAAACAAACATAAGCACACACCTCAAAAATAAGACGATTATTTAAAAAAGATAATATCAAGTTCAAGGTTGACTTAAGGGTGGGGTATGAACGTTTGGACAGTATTTATTGTGGGACATTACAGCACATCAGACATATCGAATTGCATTCTGAATACGAAGAATGGCCTTCTGATATCAAATAATTTTGATTTTTTGAAATTCGTAATGTAATACACATTTTATGGCAAATCATTAAAAATTGATATTTTTGATATTTAACAGTACTTGAAGTGAACTTTATAAATCTGATGATTTATACTTAAAGTGTATGTAGGTGGGATGAAAAGCCGATGATCAATTGAAAATTTTGACCTTTGGTATTGAAGATATGGATTTTTTTTCCAAAAACACCAAAAACAATAGGTCTTTTGGGGGAAAAATCCATATCTCCCAGCTACATACACTTTAAGAATATATCATTAGAAAATTTATTTCGAGGACTGTTATATATCAAAAATTTGAAAAATATCAAATTTTAATGATTTGTCATAAAATTTGTATTATATCGTGAATTTCAAAAAATGATAATTATTTGATATCAGAAAGACATGCTTCGTATTCAGAATGCAATTCGATACGTCTGAGGTGCTCTCATGTCCCACAAAAAATACTGTCGAAACGCCACAAACGCTTATTCTAGATCCCTTAAGGTTAGCAACTATTTAAAACTGTTGCGGGTTGTTCTTGAAGAAATTCATCAGGTTTGTGTGATACAATTAACAGAATGTTCTTCTTGCCAAAACCAATTAAATTTTACTTCGGCCATCTTGGTCGAAGGCCATCATCGCAGTGATGGTACTTGATCTTTTCTTCTGGTTGATTGGTCACCAACAGAGGGCGCACTAGCGCCCAGAAGTGGATCGTATACGTGACTGAGAAAATGGACCCCCTCATCTCTGTTCATGGTGTTAGGAGCTCTTTCTTATCCACATGGATTCTTTGATGCGGTGTGCCCCCGAATCACATTCCTTGTCGAGGATTTTAGAGCCGTCCCAATTGATTACATGATTATGCTGAACTGCGTGGTCTGCGATTGCCGATTGGAGGGGGGGGGCCATTTTCTCAGTCACGTATACGGTCCAATTTTGGGCGCGAGTGCGCCCTCTGTTGGTCAACCAGAAGGAAGGATCAAGTACCATCACTCCGATGATGGCCTTCGACCAAGATGGCCAAAACTGTCTGGTCAGTAAAATTTAATTGGTTTTGGCAAGAAGAACATTCTGTTAACTGTTGCGATTTGGTAGTTCACAGCATCTTGCGAATGGTAGTGAGCTTTGTCAAAAATTGCATTGATAATTTCATAGCAATTGTGTAGAAGAATTCAAACATAACAGATGTTGTTTTGTAGGTCCTGTGGTTCTTGAGTTATGTTGTAAAGAGGGCTCAAACAAAAACTTTTGTAAAACGTATAGAATGAACTATTGCAAAACATCAAAGTGTTTTTTTACAATAATATATTGATTAAGATAATGAAAATCGGTTTTTGGGCTGCTTCGACCAACAATACATCGTGTTAAAGGAACTTTTTGGAACAAGCTTAGAATGTGCTAAAGCGAACAAATGGCAAACATGACGGCAGCCTGATATTATGAAATCATCATCATGTATATATATGTATGGCTGTATGGCTGTCAAATTAGACATGGAACAGGACAACTGGACGGCTACATGAACACTGACGAACAAAGACAGGACAACGAGACGACCGACTTTACAACGTATTTTCTAATAATTTGTCTCCATTTTAACGACATTGGAGCAACCTTTAATATTTAACCCATGTACAAGATGCAATTGGACCTGTTGAGCCCGTAACTTGGTAACTACACATCATAAGCGCATAAATGTTACATGTTTTGTGATCCTTGGGATCAAAAGAATACTTTGATATATTTTTAGTGCGGCATTTGAAGCATGTTAAATGGCAGTGAATGTACAGGTACTTGGCGTACTTCATAATTCGAATTCAGCAGATGATGTCCAGCGAACCGTATTGACCACATATTATACAAATATTGACCGCTATGAGGGACACGGTTAAAATTATAGGCCCACGGTGATATCAAAACCATGCTAAGACCCATAGCATAGTTTTGAGATCACCGCGGGCCTATAATTTTAACCATGCCCCGAATATAAATCAGTCAATATTTGTTTTATATACCGAATGGATGTACGTTGCGATTGCGCATGCGTAGACTCAAACCGGTCCATAGTTCGTTTCCACGACCGGTCCATGGTCAAGTTTTGAGGGCATAGCTAATTCAATGACCACACCTTTAACCAATCAGATGACAGGAATCTATATATGAGGTATATAATTTGTTATGTTACATATGTAATGATGCATCGTAGGTGGTGCAAACTATTCTTAATTCATTTTTAAATTTGACCCCTGTATCATCTTTCAGATCATAAATAATTTTGGAGCAAGGTACATAGAAAAGTTTTCCTGGTATATAAAATCTTCCACATCGTTATAATATGGTTGCAAGCCATAGCCATCTTAGTCAAAAAAATCCATTTAAAATAAAAGCCATTATAATTTGCAACTGGATTAATACGGTAGAACAACAATCATCTGACTAACAGGATGTTCATTTCGTGGTTTGAGTTTGACTCAATACTATGTAGGCCTTAAGGTCTTACCAGTCCCGTAATAGGCACGCCATATTTCTTATGCAGTGTTGTTCCATGCTGCTCCGTTAACTTTTGTGATGACTCCGTTGAATTTCCTATAATAAGACGTGATCCTGAAAAAGACCAAGACCGAGAGACAGAAAAACTACAGTTTTCATGAACCCTGAAGAGAGGAAAATAAAATTCCCTATCATGACACTTTCCCTAACTAGTTGGGAAAAACCGCATGCCGGAAAATAGCGGGAAATAACAGAAAAACTGGGAAGTGTATCCGGGCAATATTAAGGGCATTTACTTGCGCTTTCCTGGACGTAATAATATAAACCTTTTTTTTTTTTTTTTTTTAGTCAATGATATGAAGTCAATGATGAGTGCAGCCTATACTTATAGTGCAGGGCAATATGTTCAAAAATTGCTTTCACGCATTACTATAATAATTAATCCGAATAAATCACTCATTCTCGTCGAATACTGATACATATAGATTCACTCAGGGAACTTTGATTATTATCGGGAATTGCCTGTCACACACGATCGCACACAAGGTCGTAGGCAATCGGTCGGACCTCATCTGCCCAGAACATATTGACCCAGGTCAGCATACCGCCATATCCTTCCCGACATGCTTAGTAGCCAAGTCCGTAGAAGAGTGGATCCACACACTATGTACACATATAAACATTTGGCTACATTTTATTATACGATAAATACGAATTTATTAAACATGGTAACAATATTCTCTAGCAAATCGGTTATACGATGGAACTGGTAGGCCTATTATAAATTTGGGATATTAAATATCTTCCTGACCAGCCAGATCTGCGCAAGGTCAAAGACGAGGAGAGACGAGTATCAGACCGACGCAAACTGGCTTAGTCTCCACATCAGCCAGTTTGGTTCCGCCCCTCCACAGTAAGCGTAACCTGTGTAGGAGACTCGGTCGGACCTCATCTCTCCACATCGATTGTGACCTATACGCTGGCGAGGTTACGTAATTAATCGGATTAATTACCATAGCAATAGGTGATAATAATTTTGAACATATCGCGCTGCACTACAAGCAGGTTACACTCATCACCTGTGTATGTCTGCAATCATAGTTTGAATACAATACTGGTCTTTTCAAAGGTACTAATCTTACAGGTGCAAGTAATCAGCATGATATGGTTCAACGAAGAGGTACCGCGTGAACGTATCAGTACAGCGCGGTATATTCAAAAATTGTTTTCACCTATTGCTATGGTAGTTATATAATCCGATTACGTAACTTCGCCAGCGTATAATCCCCGACATTGCCCTTATCAGGTGGATGTGAGTTCATAAGACCAATGTCGGGAATTATAGATCACAATTTTTTAATCGATGTGGAGAGATGAGGTCCGACCAACAGCCATTATAACGAATGGTTCATGTTCCAGCGGACGGTCTGTGGCTAGTAAGGAATCGTCTGTGACCATGCGCTGATCTGGCTGGTCAGGAAGATATTTAATATCCCGAATTTATAATATGCCTACCAGTTCCATCGTATAACCGATTGCTAGAGAATATGTGTTACCATGTTTAATAAATTTGTATTTATGGTATAATAAAATGTGGCCAAATATATAATGTGTATATAGTGTGTGGATCACAAGAATAATAATCTTCTACGGACTTGGCTACTAAGCATGTCGGGAAGGATATTGACCTATGTCAGTTATCATGTTAGACATGAGGTCCGACCAAAGGCTTGTGTCATACTTTTGTCGCTGAGCGGCGTGACGCACGCGCATTGCAGACAAACGGGCACAATCGAAGCTTGTCACTGGTTAATACGTCTTGCCTGTTGCTGCTTGCCATGGAGTATGACGGAGGCATTCACTGTGTGCGATCATGCGTAAGAGGCAATTCCCGATAATATATTAAGTTCCCTGACATCCACCTGATTCACTGACCTGTCTGATTAAACATTATAGAGGGTAGAGGTTTACGTTTACTATGACACTTTCTTACTGTGCTCTTTTTTTCTGCAGAAATCAAACTGCCCCGCGTTTTTGACATAAGGGAAGGGGTAGGTCTAGCTCGAGATACTCGAGCTAAAATATAGGTTTACATTTACTATCTTACATTAACTAGCTGTATTTAGGTCCATAGAGCTGATGAAGACTTGGGTCAGGAGTTGAGTTCGACTAGTATAAATAAAACATCAGATTGTATAATCTAGACTCGCTTGCCAGTCCTATATAAGCCGTACCTATGTATATTAAGGACTGGCTTACGCCATTTTGGATGTCAATGGGAAATACACACTTAACGATTTGCGCCGGTTAGAAAAAAAAAAAAAAAAAAAGCTTTAAAATTTCATCAATGTATAAAAGTGGTACTAACCTTATTGTGCTTGCTAATTTAAGACTTAAAACAAAATTAAGGATCGAATGCATTTTAGTGTCCAAAAGGCAAAATTATCGTCAAAGTTCTGCTGAAATCGGCACCCTTGCGAAGGGTTCAGATTTCGAATGGGGAACGAAAATATCCGATCTTTGCGATCAAAAACACAAAATTACAACTTTAAACATACTATTGGCAAAAGACATTATTACCAAACAATATAGAGTAGAAAATTTGACATCATTTTCTCAAAATATTGAAGAAATTTGCTCACTAGACATCGAAAAAGTACGCAATCCAATTCCCGTTCAAACGTATGGGAAACTGAAAGTGCATAATCCCCACTAGTATAATCTGCAATTGCATCATGATGCAGTCATGTCTACAGTAGAATTCACTTCGACCTTTGCAGGACTTAAACCCCATTAAAGGCTATTAAACCAAGATAACACTCATTGAAACAGCTCAACTGATTAAATCGGATCTTCTCTGGTTGTGCACATGTGTCTGTTTTATATGTGCGGTATCGCAATGAGCTGGTATAATACAGCTTCAGCTGGGTAACCGATTATAAAGGAAACGCAAGGAAACAATGGTATGTGGACCTTTGTTCACGAATTGAGACAATGGTCTGCTTTTTGTTAACCAGCATTCTTGAAAATGAGCAACATAATGATTGTTGACTTAACACGGTTTGGAAATAATTTCTTCATATTTTTGGTGTTATCTGTCGTTTACATATCCTTCCTAAAACACAAAAGTGCGACTATTTCCAAACACCTAAATTAGCTAAAAATTTAGGACATGTTACAAAACTATATTTTCTAGAATTTCATAGAATAATTTAAATGTAGCTTGTACCGTTTTTTAGTGGCATGAGCGGTCCGTTACCAATATAGCTCAATATTTTCGGTCAAATCTCCATTCAATTAACACGGGGAGTTGGCTAGCTATGAGCTAGCTATGCCTTGCCCTCACTCATATTTTACGAAAGTGCGACTATTTCTGAACATCTAACCTAGCTGTAATTTTAGGTCATGTTAGAGAAATATATTTGCTAGAAGTTTGGAGAATAGTTTAAATATTGGCTGGTTATTTTTCACACAGTGATGTTAACTAGACAAATGCAATATACTTCTAACATACACTATTTGTAAAGGTCGCGCGTCAATGGTGAGAGCACTGTGTATTGTGTATAGGAAAACGGACAGTAACTGCAGTATGTGATCTCAAGCTAAGCTGGACCAGCCTGGACCTACCTTTCTTGCTACGTTTAATTTCTTCATTGGTGTTTTTCACCTCAATCTCCGGTGTCGATTCTGGTTTCAGTCTGTAAGTAGACTTGTAAGTGATGGTAAAAAATATTGTTGCTGCTATCAAAACTGATATCATCGGCAAGGCGACTCGTCGTGAGACCGTATACATTATGAATTGTTTGAATTTTGAGAACTATGAAAACTGCTGGGTTTTGCATTTCCAATTCAAATAAACAGGTCTAATGTTGATAAAGTCGTCAGCTGACCGACTTTACGCTTTTCAATGCAACGATCTCCATCCATTTTGCAATATGATACTTGCAAATTATATTATAGCAGTCCAGTGTAACCGATGGATTTTTAGCAGAGAGGATACATCCTTGCAAGGGCACTCTATTCACGTTGTTTCTTTTCCAACGCAAAAATATAACGAATTTTGATGGTTTGCAAGTGACGAGTGTCCACACTATCGACTGATTACGTAACTCTTATGAATAATTTATTAGTTTTTCAATGCAATCACCTCGACCCATTAGTACATACTGTATTATCTAAGTACTTGGAATAGCAATTCGGTGAGTTCAATGAACTACGCCCTAATATACCGATGGAGTTTCAATGGCGTTCTTCTCTTCATATACAGGTGAACAAATACAATAGAAGAAGGTCAGCACATATGACCTGCTTTAGTGACATGTTATATAGTACAAAAAGCTCAATATCGAAAAGACTGCACATTGAAGATGCAAAATAAAAGTCATTATAATTTAAACAAGAAATGGGATTTTGATATACGGTAAAAACATGGAATGAAACGACAAATAAATTCTGCATTCATGGCGTCAGGTCAATGATTCATTATATCCCGTATGTTTCTTTTAATTCATTAACGCGGCTGTGTACTCAAGACGTTGTTTCTTTCGCAAAATTGAGCTTTTTTGATATTTGTTACTTTGTTATGTTTTTTATAAATACAAGGAAAGAAAATCCAGATTTATAAACTCCAACTGCGCTATTTTATGGATTTTATTTCACTATTTCATTCGTGTTTGCAATTTTAAAAGAGAGAAAATCTTTGTTGTATCAGCGGAGTGACACGCGCGCAACAACGCATCGCGCTGCGTATCGCGCAATTTGTTAACGCACAGATACGCTACGCATACGCGACGCTTATCTGCATGCGTGGCGCATCCTTTGGAAACACTAATTTCAAGTGGTCAAATGGCTCCGTTTTAGCTGATAAAATGTGGGTTTTTTCAAGTTCTTTTCCTCGATTTGAATATCAAGTTATAAATGGATTTCGCTCAAACTTCTCAACGGGCTGTGGATTTACCCGATGTTCACATAATATAAGGTAGAAAAACGAAAACTGCCGCATTCTCCTGTGAGATTCGATGAAAGGGCAAAATGTGACCACTTTAAACTTTAACGGCCATTATTTCAATGTTCATTTTCGGTAAAATGACGATTTAGGTACACGATAACTCAATAAATACAGCATCTATAGGTAAGCAAATATGATCATCGTAAAAAGCATGATCGACTCAAGAAACGGTTTTCTCATTTTTATATTTTGGTCTATTTCCGATTTTAGGCATCATTTTGTGCAAATAGGCGTTTGTGAATTTTAAAAGTTCAATTTGATGCCTTATATGGTCAATATCTCAAAAAATAAGGCCAATATCAAAAAAAAAAAAAACGTTTTTGGAATGGAGCCTCAAGATTGAGCTAAAAACAAAATAAAATATTTTGGAAAGAGTGTTTTTTGTTATGATGTACCTAACAAATATTGCCAAAAACTCACTTTTTGTGATTTTCTTCATAATTGTTATTTTACCCCAAATCTGTATTCATATTAAGATTTAATGATGTCTTGCCTTTATAAAAATGTATACTTTTATATGTCTTGCGCGAATAATTACAAAGTTATTGCACTTTTACTACATGCATGTCTGAGAGTACACAGCCACCTTAATATTCGAGACCAATTTTGCAACCCATTTATATGTAAAAATATGTAAACAGGCGGATCTGGGTTTGTTTGTAATTTCGTTTCTTTTTAAATAACAAATTCTGGTTTTCCAGTGCAAGGGGCCGCCAGGATGATTTAATGCTTTTAAAAGGTATTTCTAGTATAATGACTCGCCATACACAAATGAACAAACACAATGGAGGGGTCATTTTACCATGCAAATGAGTGAGTGTCACACGCCTGGTTTTAGCCATCCATACATTAATGAAAAAATACAATAGAGTGAAGGCCAACACCTATGACAAAAGTGACATGCTGTATGAGTTTTACAAAAAGCTTTCAGGCTACCGGATTCGCTGTCATATAGCGTGTTTATAGTGGGAGCAGATGTGCGGTACATTGCGGTACAATTTCTACCCGGTTAGAGATTATCCGGATACTCGCCCACTATAAACACTAGCAGTATATGTATGTACGGTACATCGATATCCTTCTCAACCGAAGGATATTGTGGCGAGATCCACTATAAACACACCAGTATAAATTGTGTGCGGTATTACCGGAAGTAGGAGCTTCTTCATGATGCGTAGGATGCGTGCAGGACATTCGCAACGATTCTCACCCCCAAGAATTATCAAAACCGAAGCTACATGTTCACCGCCATGATCATATTGTTGAATGGACTGTTTATAGCTCGCGCCACAATATTTACACATTGCCCTTGTGACCTCGGGGTCATTTCAAATGTACGATAATGTTAGTTGGTATATAATTTGTGCGGTAACTGTGTCTCACTATAAACAGCAAGGGTATCGGTACATATACAAGGATTATCGTATACGGTATACTCAAAATGCGGTATATTCACTATACGCTGGCGAAGTTACGTAATAAATCCGATTAACTACCATAGCAATAGGTGAAAACAATCTTGAACATATCGCGCTGCACTACAAGCAGATTGAACTAATCACCTGATGTATGTCTGCAATCATAGATTGAACACAATACTGGTCTTTTCAAAGATACTAATCTTACAGGTGCAAGTGATCAGCATGATATGGTTCAATGCAGAGGTACCGCGTGAAAGTATCAGTGCAGCGCGGTATATTCAAAAATTGTTTTCACCTATTGCTATGGTAGTTAATCCGATTATTACGTAACTTCGCCAGCGTATAGACCACTTGCCACCAGTGTTTATCAACAAAGGCGAGGGACTCGTCTGTCGATATGCTTGAACGAGCCGCTACACTGTTCAATAGCTGTCTTGTATTATATGAAATGTGGCGGGCGATTTAAAATGCATGTGCCCTTAGCAAACTACGATGCGTACGCACACTGCAGGGCAAAGAACAATGGAAATTGCCATAATGCGCGCGCATACTGCCGGGCAATGACGTCACATGCCAAGTGGTCTATAAACACGCTCACCGAGCGTGTTTATAGTGGGAGCAGATGTGCGGTACATTGCGGTACAATTTCTACCCGGCTAGAAATTATCCGGATACTTGCCCACTATAAACACTAGCAGTATATGTATGTACGGTACATCGATATCCTTCTAAACCGAAGGATATTGTGGCGAGATATTCCCACTATAAACACACCAGTATAAATTGTGTGCGGTATTACCGGAAGTGGGAGCTTCTTCATGATGCGTAGGATGCGCGCAGGACATTCGGAACGATTCTCACCCCAAAGAGTTATCAAAACAGAAGCTACATGTTCACCGCCATGATCATATTGTTGAATGGGCTGTTTATAGCTCACGACGCAATATTTACACATTCCCTGTGTGACATCGGGGTCATTGCAAATGTACGATAATGTTAGTTGGTATATAATTTGTGCGGTAACTGTGTCTCACTATAAACAGCAAGGGTATCGGTATATATACAAGGATTATCGTCTACGGTATGCTCAATATGCGGTATATTCACTATAAACACGCTCTATGAGCGTGTTTATAGTGGGAGCAGATGTGTGGTACATTGCGGTACAATTTCTACCCGGCTAGAAATTATCCGGATACTTGCCCACTATAAACACTAGCAGTATAAGTATGTACGGTACATCGATATCCTTCTAAACCGAAGGATGTTGTGGCGAGATATTCCCACTATAAACACACCAGTATAAATTGTGTGCGGTATTACCGGAAGTGGGAGCTTCTTCATGATGCGTAGAATGCGCGCAGGACATTCGGAACGATTCTCACCCCCAAAAGTTATCAAAACAGAAGCTACATGTTTACCACCGTGGTCATATTGTTGAATGGGCTGTTTATAGGTCGCGCCACAATATTTACACCACACCACTCTTCGCCATACATGCATTCTTCCAGCCACATTTCCCGAACATAATATGAAATTTAAAAAAAGAAGGAAATTTAATTAGGCAGAGGCGGGGCTCGAACCCACGCTGCACTGCGCCGCTATCTCGTACAGCTCAACTTACCGTACTTTGCCTACATTCGACCTTGCATGATTTTTGAGTTGACACAGTCATGAAAATAACTATAGATACTTGACAAGACCATTAGTAGCCCAGTTCTGAACCTTTTCATTGATCATTCATAACAATAGGTATCTGATGGATCAGTGAAGATAAGAAGGGATTATAATATATCCGTAACCTTGATATTATAGTACATCTCGAGGAAAAAGTGCAATGGACATGTTTTCATTTTATGTTTCAAATATCCCGCGCATGAAAATTGAGTGTTTAACCCAAAAATGAAAATGGAACAATTTATTGGAAAGCTGTTTTAACAGATTTTTTTGACATCTTTTTCTGCACTGTATTATACCTAAATTAAGAAATTTGATAAATATTCAAAGAAAATATAGGTCATCCAAAAATTGTGATTTTTACACATTTTGGGGCAAAAAGGAAAAATAAGCAAAAATATCAAAATCTGTCTAACAGTTTCATTCATCAAGTCATAACAAACGGCCTACATGCTTAATTTCTAATAAAATATTGAAATTGTGAAAAATATAGGTATTTATTGATTTTCATGTTTTTTCTTGCAAATATGCTAATACTATGCAAATTATGAAATTGCAAAATAAAGTTTCTACATAGCATACATCTTTCAAGTATGATGTTCAAAATGACAGACATCAAAAAGAGATTCGATGAAATGTAAAGGTGTAGTAACAATTTTGGCATGGACTCTCTGGTTAGGCAAAGTACGGTAAGTTGAGCTGTATACCATATGCATGACCAGCGCCTTAGACCGCTCGACCACGAAGGACTTGATAGTGTCATCGTGAAAATTTAAACATATAATATTAATAAATCGCAACTTCATTACTACATCATATTTTGGAATTAAACATTAATGTGTATTATAATAAAGCTACCATTATTTATATTGTTGAATTCTCGCATAGACACAATTAATACGAGGGTCCTATGAATAGGCCTACATACACAATACATAAAATCGATTTTGATATCGGCCACGTGCTCTGCTGTGCATGTGGTTTCCCGCAGTGGCGGAAGTTGTATTACGAAGTGCATCCGAACTCCATTTTGAAGCAAATGCTTTTGACAAGGCATTGGATTGTTCCAGTTTGCATCCTAAATCCACATTAGACCCCTAATTTTATTTACGAAATCAAAAGATTAGATTATCATAACAACAAAACGGTAATCTTTTGTCGGGTCTAATGTGAGAATTACATAAAAAATACAGTTTTTACAGAATTAATTTTCACTTAATTCCAAAAAAAAATTGGCGTATATAAGATTGAAATAAATTCTCTACCTTCCATACTAGATCAATTGTGACGCAAATTGTTATCAAAAATTGTTGTGATAGATGTACAGTTAATATTCATATATTCCATTACCTATCTGATGGTGCAGTTTTTACACAGAAAATATTTATTTGAAAAACCTGCCACTCGGCTTTTTCCGGAAAGGTCACAGGGTCGCCGTGACCTGTGCAATAATTACAATTAAATTATTTTTATTCTAACAGCAAGCGTTTCTAAAATGCAGTATGGCGAAATGTGGTGTATATTTACACATTCCCTGTGTGACCTCAGGGTCATTGCAAATGTACGATAATGTTAGTTGGTATATAATTTGTGCGGTAACTGTGTCCCACTATAAACAGCAAGGGTATCGGTACATATGCAAGGATTATCGTATACGGTATACTCAAAATGCGGTATATTCACTATAAACACGCTCTAGTCATTACATCATGCATATAGTTTGAGTGTTTTGGTTCAAGCACCTCTCAAAGACAGTCCCCTGTTTACCATGTTCACACAGTATGGCCAATTGGATTTTTGAAAACCAACCATAAATCATGACAAAAATGGCCAATTCCAAGCAACATCATTCCGCAATGAATTCTTTTTAATGCAGCAGCCAATTAGGTAGGTGAACAGTGGACACTATTTTTGGTAAGTGAAAGATTAAGGTAGGAGAAACGACCCTAATTTGCATATATGCAAACTTCGCGTTGCGGAATGATGCTTGGAATGCCAAATATTTTGAAAGCAGAATATTATGATTTATAAACTAATCGTCATAACTGGACGGGTTTTTAGCTTTAAAACGGTAGGAACCGTGCATGACCGTGAACATGTCCTTGAACAAAGTATGCACACAGGCTGTATTATGACATCACTACTGTGACAGCGAATAGAGGGCCGGGGATTCACTCTATCATTAAAATCGTGTTCACACAGTCGGACTTAAATCACTTATTACCGGACTTACGTCGGTAATAGTATCGGATATAAGTGGTAGTGTCTATCTTCATTTAAAATCTATGGGTGAATTGACTACGTAATAACCACACACTCAAGGGCCAACTGCACGTATCCATTCCTTTCAAAAACAAATGTATTTAGGCCAAAATATCACAATTAATATTGATTTGAATATGTTATCTTCATATTTCATGCAACAAAATTTAAAAAAACTTAAAAACCCGACTCAGGTACCGACGTAATTTCATTTTATTGTTTCGTAGTGAATCAAGGTTATGGCGGTGTACTGCCATTCATACTACATTTCATTCATAAAAATATCAAACTCACTCGATAGTATCGACCATAAGGTATATTCGAGCCAAATTTAGACACTATCCGGCTATTTTGCCTTCAAATACCATGCAATATTCATTAATACACCACTATAATGCTCACATTTGGCAAACCATTACACAAATATCATACAGAAGCGCGATAAAAATTCTGTGTCATTTTGACACCATAAACAGCTAGCTTATCTTTTGATCTTTCAGCTGATGTTTACAGAGGTATGGAGAGTGTGGCCTTCAACACGTAAAATTGGGAAGGCTATTTAGCATAATAAAGGATTAGTTCCCGACACTGTGAAGCAAGGAAAGTGGTTATTTGCATAGTAAATCACTATTAAATCACGGCGAGTTGTAAATTGGGTGATGATGTCAAAGATTAATAGAGTTTGTCACTCGGTCTATTGCAACTTGTTGTAATGGTCAGCGTAGTTGTCTTTGAAAATCCTGAACAAGGGTAATGGTTTTACAGCTACCTACGTATACTTTATCAACCATTATCAAAAATCTCCAAGCAAGTATGGTATCCCATATCGAACGGCAATTCATATTGCACCGTGGAGTGTCTTTCTATAAGGAGCTGTGCAATAATTAATTAAGAGCCCCCTGGGTAAAATTTTCAAATGGTGTGCCAAAAATTGCTTCTGTCTTCTCGGCCTGCCAAAAATCGATTGCCCTCTCCCCCTCGACCTGCCAAAAAATCTTTGTATATTCAGATGAATTGATTCCTAGCTATAATATTTAAAAAAGACTACATGTGGGCTTATGGTGGTGTATTTACTATTCATATACAATGAGTATGATTATATCTCAAATCCTTGAATATATTTCGTTATTATTGGTATTTGTAAAAACCTATTGCTTGACTTGCAGTTGAATATATGTGTTGAAAGAATATGATAAGTTGCTGTCTGCGCTTGAAACTTCAGCCTGCGCCTTGAAAACAAAAACTGACCAAAATCGAATTTTCTTAACTTGGCAACGTTGAAGATACGTAATGAGCTTGCGCAGATCGTAAAAATGAGTCATTTCAGCTGATGAATGGCTACGCCGCATTCGTAGTGGGAACGACGCGTATCTTTATCGTACAGGTGGGTGTACTTAGCCTTAGTCGCTCGGCCTATCTCGAACATAATCGCCATGCGTGGCTGTGGAAGAACTGGTGGATTCACCCCACTATCACGGCAATTTCTGATACAAATATATAGGGATGATGACGCTGTGTGCCGCTCATACTCTTACTACCACTAATTGAAAGATGCTCTCTTATAGACGAATCCATTTTAACGCATTTCTACACCTCAATGGCAACCATAGCTGGGTCCCCCCTTAGGTCTATTCCACCAAAAATGTGAAATGATGTGGCCTTGGCGGGGATATTAAACTGCATTACATCACCGTGGTGTTACACGTAGACAAAAGAATGATGAAAGTTTACAACACAATACAATTCAACATCGATTTTTAAACGGATTTAATCCACCCAACTTGGCAGTAACAACACCAGTTTGATGCAGACGGGACCCAGTAATGGCCAACTGAATTCTGACCATCACTTGGCTCGTTGGATTCGTCTATAGAAAGACATTTCACAGTGCAATATGAACTGCCGTTCAATACAGGAAATTATAGCCCTGCTGAAAAAGGTACGGTATGGTATTATTTTTATAAAGTTTATTTCGAGGACGTTAAAATGTCAATTACAAAAAATCGTGAATTTCAAACACCATTATTATTTGATTTTAGAAGGAAATTCATCGTATGTGTATGTAATTTGGTGTGTCTGATCTGCTCTCAGGTCCCACAAAAATACGTGTCTACATTGCTATTATTATTGTGCAGTCGTAAATATGTGGCAGCAATGGTCACTTTAAGTACAAAATTTTAGACATTGTTTTTTTTTTTATTCTACCTTTAAAAGTTCAGATGATACGTACATAAAAGGAAATGGTGCAAGGAATCCAACTAGCACAGCAGCTTTATTTATGTATTTTTTATCACTTTATGTACATGTAGCAGTCAATATAATATTTAAAACGATTTATTTTATTAACCATAGGCCTCATCTGATTCGTGTTTTACAATGTTATAATAAGGGCCCTGTAACAAATGCAACGTGTGAGACGGAGCTTCCCAGGGCGTATGCGTTTTCAGCGTTTCAGTTCCCTATCGCGTACAACGTTTACTCATTATCATTCCCCATGGTATTTCCTACTTTTCATTCTTATTTTGGCCACTCCACATGATATCATTATTGTACACGTTAATACACTCTTAAAAATACGGGGTCAAATATGCACCGACTAAAAATAAATTGACCACCTTTCATTGCAAACAACCACTTTTGTAGTCAAATTTGACCCCGCACGGGGCCAAAAAGAACCCCAAAAGTGGTTGTTTGCAATGAAACGGAGTCAAATTATTTTAGTCGGTGCATAATTGACCCCGTATTTTTAAGTGTGTATTGTAGTGTAAGTTTATTCAATCTTGTTCAGATTGAGTGCCTCAAGCTTCACGTTTTGCGTATTTGCGGCATCCACAGCTATTCACTCTTCATGTTCTTATTGTTTATCTTAGTAATAAATGTAGATATTTATATAGCGCTCTATGCCGTAAACATGCAGCCTCAAAGCGCTTTACATTTATTCCGCCGTTATTAGAATATGTTGGAACCACGTTTGCTGCCTACAAAAGCCGCAGGGTTCATCAGTACAATGACTATGACTACCCCTAACAGCTTCCCATTGCACCTGGATGGGGCGAGGCAAGCTTGACAAAGCGCCTTGCCCAAGGGCGCAACACGGTGGCGGGACGGGGACTCGAACCCACGCACGTCAAGCAAGCTCTCAGATTATGAGTCCAAGGCCGTAACCACTAAGCCACCGTGCCCAATATAGGGTCCACAACTTATAAGTTCCCCTACATACTTTTTAGAACTTATAAATCGAAAAATACTTGACAAAATGCAAACATGTAAAAAGGTATGGGTAGCCCAAAGTATGGGTAGCCTTATTGGTTTTACACATATGGACAAATTATAGCGTCACACGTCATTGCGTTCAGTCACAATGGGTTATTATGTAAAAGAAGTGACCGTTTTTAACAGTGTTCAAAGTTGCATCTGAGTCCATAGGAGTTACCGTAATTCTCAAACAATACAGTAGGCCAGGAACTTAGACGTTAAGTTTTATTTCCATTACAAACTCATGAACAGGCCTGACATACTGTATTGTTTGAAATTTGACTCCTATGGACTCAGGTGCAACTTTTAAAACTGCCCCTGTTTTTACATAATGAACCATTGTGACCCAACGCAATCATGTGTAACACTACAAATTGGTCCAGATTTGTAAAGCAAATAAGGTTACTCATATCTTTTTACAATTTTACATTTCGTCAAATAATTTTCGATTTCTTTCAAAAAGCATTAGGGGGAACTTATAAGTTGTGGACACTATATATCATAATGTATTCTTTATCTTGCATTTTCCATTGTGAAAACAAATAAACCTGAACTTCAACTTCAACTTTCAATTTTCCAACTTGCAACATTCCTCCATGATATTACTGGTAAACAGCTGTCGAAAAAGTGAATATGCCTCGAATATCACTATACACGAAACACGCCCGTGCTGAATACACCGTGTAAAGCTATACCGTAAAACCCCGTCTCCAAGCATAAAGAGTGCTTCTGATGAAAGCTAAATTAATCCAGGCACCATTATGGAATTTTAGCAAATAAATTACAGATTCAAGCATAATACAAACACGTATTATTCTAAGACCAATCTATTTTATTGGCATATTCACGGTAGTATCGTATTGATTTGGCTTTCATCAAAAACACTATATATGCTTGTAGACGAGGTTTTACGGTATGTCATATTCCTTCTTAAGCAGTTCTAGCTTAGTCTTCACAAAGTCATAAAATTGGTACGTCAAGTCGAGTTTTTCTCTAAGTATTGCGCGGACTTCTGCAGATATGGGCTTCTTGAAGTTTGTTTGATATTTTTCTATGGTAAGGAGAAAAAAAATTATAAAATTAGTGAAGAACCAAAGCAACATTGTTCTATTGCTGGGGTATTTCGGACAATTTTTGAAAGTTATATTAAAGAGGCCATGCATGTGACGTAGTTTATACAACCAACCATGCCAGGATGCTACACTAATTTGAACAGAAGCATTACCACTAACATACACATAAGTTTTATTCAACATAAGATATATTATGTGCTCCAGGATGATCCCAAAAGTTTATTGAATATACTGCATTACAATATGGGTTCTAGTTCGAATCCTTTGCCGTCAATCGACTAAAACAGGCATGGCCCCTATTGGTGTTGATAATTAGTTATGCTTCATTAGTACTGAACCAGTAAAAACTTGTATATTTGTGCAGGTGTTATTACGATTTGAGTAGCTCATTAACTCCTCTTTTTACATGCAGCATGGAAAATGATCAATAATATGTTATGATACTTAGGGACCGCTCATTATTAATGCGGGGGGGGGGCGGGAGAATGTTGAGCTTTATGGGTGAAAATACCTAACCCCCTATTGCGATGAATCAATTTCACGTACCCCCCCCCCCCTATTGAATCAAACAAAATCACATGACCCCCCCCCCCCTCCTTTAGAGCAAACTTCAATATTAATGCAGTCATAGAGATTGGGATTTTGACATGTGGTAGATGGGGTTGGAAAAAAATTCTTGAAGTCATAGTGAATGTGGTAATGAAATAAGTTTATTGTTCTTTTTGACGCTAAACTGATCAAATATGGTACAAATATTCTCACGAAGCGCAAAAAATGTGCAATTTTGTGACTAAAATTGCCAAATATAAGGTTAATTTGGTCAGAAACCCACACTAGGCCTACTGTCAGGCCTCAATATGGGGGGGGATTGTATGGACCACCCCCCCCCCTGGCAAATATTGGGGGATTTACCCCCCATCCCCCGGGATTCTAGGCCTATATACACCTATGCCAATAGATCTACTTTTCGTGAGAAAAATAATAGGTGTGTGCTTGCAGGTGGGGTGGTCATGTGGTGAGGAGTGAGAGGTTTGTGTGTGTAGCATGTGGCAGTGGCGTAGATTTTTTGGCATTGGGGATGGGGTAGGAAAAAGAAAAAAAAGTATAGTGAATCCAGCATATTTTGGCTGGTTTATGGTACAACAAATGCACGCTTCGCTCGCAACTTTTTTTCCCTATTGAAGCTAAATTGGTGCAAAATGGGTGCAAAAAAGTATAGTGAATCCAGCATATTTTAGATATGTACTGAAAATGTCATAAAAAGAGGATGCTAGGATTCACGAAACACTCCTTTAACAGAATTGATCACGTCTCACATCATTTTGCAGCCAAATCGATGGTAATAAATATTGTAGTGAGCTGTCATAGAGTCTATGTTGTGATCAATTCTATTCAGTGGCAGTGGTACCTGATGAACGCAACGCTTCTAATGAGCGAATGTTTTTTTCCTATCATATTGTCAACAGAAACATTAATTTTAGTACCTTATTGGCTACTATAGTGGTCAATCACTTATCGCTTGTTAACACTTGAACGTACCTGATTTCTTCTTTCGTACAGCAGAGTGATAGTAGGTCACAATGCCTTTAAACAAGCTAGGCGCTAGTTTCTCCATAAGTCTGAGTGTGGATTCGTAGTCCTCTAGCAGTCCAACTATTAAGTATTCCTCTTCTACACGTCTTTTGGCCTCATTTAATGACCATTTTAGATCGGTGCTATAGACAGAATGGAGAAATGTTGGTATATAATAAAGTTTATATCAATTTCCCTGGACCTTTGGATGTATTGATATGCATTGTAACAATAACTAACTAAATAATCAACCTTCTACTGAGCCATTTTTGTAATTTTGGCGAAAAATCACATAAACATGCAATTTTGATCGGAAATATATATTCTAGTCTGACTGTTAAGGCGCAGCGCAATGCGTATTATATACGTCATTAATATATTCTTGTTCATTGATTAAAAATAAAAAATAAAAATGTAGACATTTATATAGCGCTTTTATGCCGTAAACAGCCTCTAAGCGCTTTACATTTATTCCGCCGTCATTAGAATATGTCGGAACCACGTTTGCAGCCTACAAGTGGCGCAGGGTCCATCAGTACAACGACTGTGACTACCCCTAACAGCTTCCCATTGCACCTGGGTGGGGTGAGGCAAGCGAGGCAAAGCGCCTTGCCCAAGGGCGCAACACGGTGGTGGGACGGGGAATCGAACCCACGCACTTCGAGAAAGCTCTCAGATTATGAGTCCAAGGCCGTAACCACTGAGCCACCGTGCCCTCTACACGGTGGCTCAGATTGGTTAAAAGTGGATCACATGACCAAAAATAGTTCTACCATCAGTACTCCTATCCGTAAATAGTACCTGTAAGCCGTAAATAGTATTTTCAATGTCCCGGATGAGCCGTAAATAGTACCTCAAGCCGTAAATAGTACTTTTGACCATGCCTTCCGCGTGCGAGCATTTGATGCGACGGAAGTTCACGGAACAGTTCGCGCACGCGAAACTGCCATAGCGTGATTTCGCGCTGCTGTAATTGGTTAGCCCGATTTTAGCTTATTCGATTTTTTTGAAGGGCAAAATATAGGTTGTGTTAAACGGGTTATGCCATTTTAAATCGACTTTCGAAAAGTTTTTTGATACATTCATTGATTTCTCAAAAAGTAAAAATCGCAGTTTAACAAATAACGGTTCAAATGAAAGCCATTATTGGGGGCTAATTGTTGTATCACTATGATAGGCCGGACACCAATATAAACACTTGTTTCGGTGACCCAAGTTCATGGTCATTTCTGCTCACGCACTTTTTTACAGATGGCCTGGAATTTCATATTTCGGTTTCAGCGATTGCCCGAAAAAGGTGGTATGTTTTTGAAAAGCGTTTCCGCTTGGAACGTAGATAGTTATTGTTGCTATTACTCTTCGCGATTTTAATTTATGCCCTCTTTAGCCGACAATTTTCAATGCATTTTACACAATAGATACGTCGCTTGCATAAATACCGCTATTTTTAACAGTATCGTTTTTGTTAACCAACATAACATCAAAAAGAGTTCTCAAGACTTTGATGAGACCATAGATACCAAATCGGACTACATGTGATGAACAGATTTTACACTAGAATCAAAAGAACCAGCGTAGGCCCTCTCAAAATGTACTTTTTTAAATATCGCGTTGTGATAAAAATGACTGCCTTTTCCTTGTTTTTTATAACAAGGAAACGCTTTACTTACCTCAAACTTCAAACGTAGTGCTGTCTCGGTGTCCGTTACTGGTTAGTATTATTCCGATTAAGCGATTTTCATGATTTAGGCCTACTTAGCCTACATTTGAGCAACTATTTGCCCACACCGTGTACGAATATATTCCACATATGGCGCTGTATTCAGTATCACGCTAACGACAAGGTTATACTAAGATGTGTAAGACTTTCTGACACTATATTCACGGTTGTTCTAATGGCTATTCAAACTTATGACAAATTTGGCTGGTTTGCGTTGTTCAATACCATTTCACCTAGTCTTGGTACCAGCCGGTTTGTGCTCCTCCGTCACTAACGGTGACGGAGGAGCACAAACCGGCTGGTACCGAGACTACATTTCACCCTGATGTGACAGTGACGTCACATCCGGGGTCACGTCAGTATAAAGCTGGTTTCCACAGAGGAGTAAGATATTTTACTCCTCTGTGCTGGTTTCATACTACCATGCCGGTTGCAATGAGCGGCGTGGCGCACGCGCATTGCAGACAAACGGACACAATCAAGACTTGTCATTGGTTGAAACGCTCTGCCGCTTGCCGGGTGTTCGTGATCGCGCGCCATTATCGTGATGATCGGGGAAGTTCCTTTTTTGTGATGAAGGCAACAGCCGAAATGTCCGTTTTCCAGAATGCAATGAACATAACTCTGTACTCCCCCGGGGAGATGATGTATTTTGCGACACTCATGGCGGGAAAGAGATATGAAACGAATTTTATTAGGTGCAGCATCACTCGCTGGAGTTCGATGGCGCTGGTGTAGGCCTACATACGCACGCGCTTAAAGACACCGCATAGATGTGCGAGCGAAACTGCTGTTCACAACGCGTTGACATCACTGCCACATCGGGGTGAAAAATGGTATAGGTAATAGATGACTATGAAACCTCAAACTCGCCCCTCGATAAAGGTTGGCAATTGAAGCAGGCCTCAGTTTAGCGAACTTTGTCTAGTTTAATGCGATGCGAGTGCAAGCGCCGCTCAGACTGTGAAGGTTTCTGGATACCGAATATGGGTTTAGATTAGGCCTATATCATGTCCTCTAGGCCATATAATTTATTTTTGGAAAGGAAAGTCTAATCTCGGAGCCTATTCAATTGAGAAGGGACTGGAATTTTGTCATAATAATATAAAAATTAATACTTAATGCCTCGCGATTTTTTTGATATCCAGCCATAGTATTTTAAATGATCAAACTGAACATAAAGCTATATCTTTACTTCATACACTAATTTGCAGACCCGCCCGGCCTTCTACATGTAGTGAGTACCACATTAGATTGTGTTTACAAGAAATAATAAGCGCTGCCTCCTCGAAATTTCTTATGCCATCAGCTTTGATGATTTTTGTAAGTTACACAGCTGAAGTTGTGAAAGGGTTGAAAGACTACAATATTACGGCTTAAACAAGAATTTCTTTGTTTGGTCGTTATTCCTATAGACTCATCCCTTAAATTGGTCTTTCTGTTCACTCAGGATAGAAGCTGGAGTCAAAACGTCAAATAATTTTCTTTTAACCAATCAATGAACAAAAAACATATTTATAATGAAGTATATAAAACAAATATAAATACTGCCTTTATTCGAAGTTCTGGTTAAAACTATGGTCCCTCGATGAGATCAATTAATACTATTACAATTAATAGTATCATTGATCTCACGTCGGGCCCATAGTTATAACCAGAACCTCTCATGGCAGTATATATTTGTATATTGATACTGTCACGCGCACGTGTACCAATCAGATTATCCAATCAGATTGCATTCAAACTTGCGCGATAGAAAATTTGTGCATAGTTTGAGACCTCCTTGTCTTTCAAAGACAGATACTCAACCATAGAATAAATTAGTGGCGTAGCCAGGGGGCGGGGCCGGTGATTCCCCCCGCTCGTCATGGCCGTCGGTTCATGTAAGGCCGTCGGTAGACGGAAGGCGTTGGTGAAAAAGATAATGGGTTAACAATAGACTATTTTTTACCCAGGGTGACAGAAAAAAGGGGAGAATTGTAAAGAAAAATGATAAAAATTGTGAATGAAATTGAATTTTACATAAAAATGTTGTGTTTTTATGATGGTACCGCCTATAATCAGGTAGAGAGGGGTTAAGCGATTGTTTGTAAGCCGAGGAGCATTTTTTGGTACCCTGTTTGGAAAATTTACCCCTGGCGGCTCATAATTATTGCCCACCCCCTTACCTGACCAGGATTGGAACATATCACTCGCTATAATGGTACCTGCATTTTGGATGTGTGCCACAGAAGAAATGAAAGATCATAGAGAGATATTCTTCCTTTACACAGGCTTTATGTTCTTTTAAGACGCATTGGTCAAAAGTCTATGAAAATGAAGAGAAAAAAACCATTGAATTAAATTTCGATCATATTTTGATCGAAATTACAAGAATTTTCTTTAAAGGTGAACCTCATTGAAAATAAAGTTATATATCAATGGAAAGCTTATGATATCGGGATACTTTGATTTTTTGATGGCCAATAAAGCTGAAAAATTACAAAATGAATGAATTTTTGGTCTTTTTTAAGGCGCCCAAAAAGCACCCAAATCAATCGTCTTTGACCTTGGGAATGCTCGTGACGTAAGCTCAGGGTTCGCAGTCACGTGATCCTACTCGGAAACATGTAAACAAGACTTGCTTCCTGTACTTTGCAAGCTGCCCGGCAAGTCTGATTTTCACAATAAAGCTTGAAATGAGAAGAATCTTCAATTTGCTGATTCCTTCTATATATATTAGAAATAATAGAATTATTGTCAACACGAAAATTTTCCGTAAATTATTGACAAAATCAGTCATAACTGGCTGGGTATAACTGGGTAATTGAGTTTGAATTTCGCGCTGGGATCAATTCCATGCGCAAATGCTTGCTGCTACCGTATACCGTTCATGTCATGGACTGAATAAACATGATCGAATAACAAATTAAATAACTTGTTTGTGACATTCCCTATTCTTGATTCATTTTAAAATATCTGATTTTCAAAAATATCATCTTATAGTAATCAAAAAATTAATAAAAAAAACCCGCCGATTTCATCAAATCCAGCCCAATATTTAGCGCATTGCGGTAATACATTCTCCCGGTACATTCTTTCCACACAATCACGATTGAAAGAAAGAGATACTTTATTATAAAATAAATACAATTTAGGCTTAGTAGACCGTTATTTGATGGAATTCTGAAATCTGAATAAAATTAAAATATTGTCACTTATGTCACGATTCTTTTAATGATACTACAATCAGTGTACTGAAAAAGTGAAACATTCATGTTTTATGGATTACCGAACACGATGCGTAAATTGCTGCTGAAGAAATTACAGGGAGCCGCGGCGATCAAGGTGGGTATGGCCGTATGCACAAACACAGTGACTCGCTTCGTCTTGGCGGTAGCACTTGCGCCGTGTTTCAGCAGATTTGATCAATCGTTCCCTTATATTTGGAACATTTACAGGAATAAATTTTGCTGATGAAGTAGCAATAAGTTGGAAATATCAGAATGTGAATATCAAATCGGTCATTTTGTCTGCAAGTACAGTACGTACAGTCGCGGATATGGAACACTCGGCGACTGAGACGCAGTCATAGTGAGTAACTGAGTTCACCCCGTATGTATCTAAGAGTTCGCCTATCATACATGACCGGCGGTTGTAAAGTTAAGAAATAATTAAAAAATCCCGTACATGTACCTTATTCTATTCCTTCATTTTCTCATTGTAATAAGTTCATCTCAACTTGGTGTGACAATCTGAACTAGTAGCACTGAGTCACTGAGTTCACCCCGTATGTATCTACGAGTTCGCCTATCATACATGACCGGCGGTTGTAAAGTTAAGAAATAATTAAAAAATCCCGTACATGTACCTTATTCTATTCCTTCATTTTCTCATTGTAATAAGTTCATCTCAACTTGGTGTGACAATCTGAACTAGTAGCACTAGCTGTTATTTTTTTGCAATCTGTTTTCATTCCAGTTCTTCGGCGAATCTTCGCTCTTCGTACTGTATGATTCCTTGCATATCGTGGATGGCTTGGCCTATCCCAAATCACCCCGGCCAGCACTTTTCCCATTTTTTAATCCACACACTTTATTCAGGAACTTCATTCTTGATTTGATCATGTTTCCTTCATGTTATTTTTATTTTATTGAAGATATTTTTTCATGTAAAGTAAGTTGACAATGACTGAGTTCGTGCATTGGCCCATGCATGCCACACTAGTAATGCATGGACATTGTGTTTACAATCAAACCCGGAAGTAACTGTGTGTCCCCGTGCTGACGTCATCAACGAAAGCGCCCAATTTGAACGATTTCGTTTTGTAATTTAGGGGGTGCCAATATCCAATCTTTGCATGGAGATTATGTCTATCCTGGTACGTTAGGCAAATCAAAAAATCAAAGTATCCTGATATCATAAGCTTTCCATTGATATATAACTTTATTTTCAATGAGGTTCACCTTTAATAAAATTTGATATATCAGGCTTAAATTCAAAAGAACATATTCGACATATAAGAAAGAGTAGAGGGACATGGTAACTGTTCTGACTTAAATTTTGACTTAAAATCAGTGAATTTTGATGTTTTGGTCAATTATGACGTCATCGTGGCGTCAATCTGGGATGTTTGTGCATTTTTTGGTGTTAATGGAAACAAGATAACTATACTTATCCATTTGTTTAGTACCAAAATCATAGACATCGGTCGTTTAATAGGGAACGAAATGACATACACGTGGCTTCAAGTTTTCATACCTCATTCATTTTCATTTTTTTTAATGATTTTTCCCACCTCGATCCACACTTCCTGGAGTTTTGTCTCCATGCTGTCGATAATAGTAACTGGAAACGAGGAATTCGATCGGATCTCTTATCATATTTATGTAGACTGGATGAATTGACCTGTAAATGAAATAATCGTGTGAGAAATTTGGTCAAGTCGAAAATATAGAGGCAAAGTCCCGGGTGGGCACTCAACTTTAGATGTGACGGGTATGTGCCTACCAGCGTCGCGAAGTAGGGGCCTATCGGGTACAAAATGATATTTTAAAAAGTGGTACATTGGGTACAAACAAAATGAAAAAGGGGGTTATTAAGTATAAGATTTTGAAAAAGGGGGTCATTGAGTATAAGATTTTGAAAAAAGGTGGTCATTGAGTATAAGATTTCAAATAAAGGGAGCAAAATTCAATTTTCTTGTTCCAAATTTTCCAAATTTCCAATACAAATTTGTTGAAATAAGAGAATTTGAAAGTTTCGGCATTATTTTGTGAAATTTTGATGATGCTATTTTAGAAAAAAAGGGGTCATTGGGTAGCCGCAACTAAAAAAAGGGGGGGGTCATCGGGTATGACTTTTAAAAAAGGGGGTCATTGGGTATAGTCGACTTCAAAAGAGGGGGCCTATTGACAGGCACATACCGTTACTTCCAAAGTTGAGTGCCCACCCCGGGGGCAAAGTTCCAATTTACGAGATCAGAACGAGGGCGTTCTACCTCCGCTTATGGCATGGTTCTGTACATGCCCGATGTATATGGTAGCTTCCCGGGGTAGCTTCTTCATATCATCTGCAAATGGGAGCAAATGTAAAGATATCTTTTCCAGATTTTTGTAGGTGACCACAGAGCCACAATTTTAAATAATTTTGAATCACCAGCCCTTAATAATTCTATAACCCCCTATATTTGGTGTACAAAAATTATGCCCCCTATTTTGGTCTAAAAATTCTATGACCCCAGTATATTCATGACCCTCCATTCCGAAGAAAATGACAGCCCCCTAAAAAGGAGAGGAAAGGAGTGAAAGGGACGTGGAAGCTAAGTAGGATAAGGGATATAATAATAGAGACATTGCGATATCCAAACGTAGACATCGGACACGGGCATCGGACGTACTCTCCTGTATCGAAGCGAGGTCACGTATTTAGCTATTTTTGAAGATATTCCACGTGCGAAATCGACGTAGATACATCGTTGATAATGTACAAAATTTGTCCATTTCGCAATATGTTAAAGACAGTCAAAGATAATGAACATACGAAGGAAAGTCTAATTATTATTATGATCTTTTTGTTTGTAACATTATAATAAAGTTACAGCAATGTGTTAAAAATGGACTAAATTTAAACGCAATATTCATACGCAGAGATTGCCCATTGAAATGTGTGTGATACTTTGCGTACAAAAATGACATTGCGATTTCCCATTTTGGATTCCCAACGTAGAATAACACACTGATGGATGCTACGTTGAATATGCTGATTTTACATCATGTCTAAGTCCATGCAACGCGCCCAATTTTCAGGACGAAAAAGTCTCATTTTGAAAGTAAAGTCATGATGTATGGATGTAGTGATCTTTAATCTATCAAAATACATGTTTTTGGGCAATTATAATATTTGGGGAGCACAAAAAACAATTAAGTTTAATCAGCATGTAGATCAAAATTTTAGTCGAAATCAAAAGCGCAGCGGCTTGTTTGAATCAGGCATAGACTCAGCTTACTGTTATACGAGACTAGCAATATTTAACACCGTATTAACGTACGTAAAAACGTACGCGAAAACGTACGTTCCACGTGCTGCGTTCAGAAAATCGCATTGTCTCTAATATAATTGGTTATTACTTCCTTACTTCTCAACTGGAAAATAGAAAATGTGATCGCTAAACAAAGCAGGTAGGTGGGCTGCAAGTTGTTGTACTCGCTTTATCGCAGACTCTTCTTTGCCCTGAGTAAAAATGAAAAAAAATATATAAGCAAATTAAAGTAAAACTTTACAATAATACTAGTCTCGGTCTATGTAATTAGTTGTAGTAGTAGTATATAGTAGTAATAATGATAATAATAATAGTAGTAATCATCATCATCATCATCATCATCATCATCATCATCATCATCATCATCATCATCATCGTCATCGTCATCATCATCGTCATCGTCATCGTCATCGTCATCGTCGTCGTCGTCGTCGTTGTCGTCATCGTCAGGGCGTGTATATCATGACTGAGTGAGCCTTGCACAACAAAAGAATCGGTTGTCCAGCGTTCTAAGTGAATATCATCGTCAGCATCATCGTCGTCATCATTCAATGACTCATCATCGTCCATAATAGATGATGTAATGCTAACCTTTAGATCAATTCTCTCAAAATCATATACTATGTTACATCTTCTATGTATAATATCCAGCTTCAAGCATCTCCAGCGTAATAACATGTCCATTGTCCGACTGCCACATTTCGGCATTTTATTGTAAATGATGGTGTGGTTCTTGAATATTGCAATAAAAATGGAAAGCAAAAATAAAAACAAACATAAGCACACACCTCAAAAATAAGACGAGTATTTAAAAAGGATAATATCCGCAGTTGAAGGTTGACTTAAGGGGTACTACACCCATGTGGTAAATTTAGATATTTTTGCATTTTTCTCAAAAATAATTACACACTGGTAACAAAAGTTATGTATATTATTGGGGCAAGGAATCCAATTACTACACTGATATTTCAGTGACTCAAGACAAGCGGTTCAGTATTTATGATAGGAAACGAGGTACATCCTAGCGGTACCTTATTTCTGATCATAAATAACAAACCGCTTGTCTTGGGTCACTGAAATCCCAGTGTAGTAATTGGATTCCTTGCCCCTATAATATACATAACTTTTGTTACCACTGTGTTATTTGTTTTGAGAAAAATGCAAAAATAGACATAAATTTATCGAGGGGTGTAGTACCCCTTAAGGTTAGACACTACTTTAAACTGTTGCGATTTGGTAGTGCACAGCATCTTGCGAATGGTAGTAAGCTTTGGCAAATATTGCATTGATCATTTCATAGCGAGTGTGTAGAAGAATTCAAATATCACAGATATAGTTTTGTAGGTCCTGTGGTTCTTGAGTTATGTTATAAAGAGGACTGAAACAACAACACTTTTGTAAAACGTACATAACTCATTAACAACAATAAATCAAGCAAGTTTTCAACGTATATGATTTGTAGAATGAAACTATTGCAAAACATCAAAGTGGTTTTTTTACAATAAAATATTCATTAAGATAATGAAAATCAATTTTTGGGCTGCTTCGACCAACAATACATCGTATACCCTTAAAGGAACCTTTTCGAACAAACTTAGAATGTGCTAAAGCGAACAAATGGCAAACATGATGGCAGCCTGATATTATGAAATCATCATCATGTATGTAGCCTATGCTGTATACATGGCTGTCAAATTCGACATGGCACAGTGTCATTGCCCCGATATCTTCATGGTAGAAATCGCCATGGTAGGTGACCGTTGAATCCACCGCCACGCATGGCCATTTTGTTCCGATCTGTTTAATAGACGCATAATGGGCCGAAGGACATCTAATGCTACTGACAATAGCCCGGTGATCATGACCTCGCTGTGTGTGAGCATAGATTTCAAAAATCTATGGTGTGAGTTAGCATGGTACGCCATAGGTCACTGCTTTTAGACTACCTCCACGATTGACCTATACACTGCGCTAAATAATTCGGCACATATAAAATCAGAATTATTGTCAGTTTTTGAGTTTAAGACGCACGCTTCTCAAGACGCTAGCTAACGACTATCATATCTGTTCATATGTGTATTCAAGTGCAAGGAACCACATCTGGCTTCTTTATACGAACTCATTTACGGAGATATTCATCATTTTCTACCCCGGTATCCAAAGATTTTCATCTGAATATCAACATCGTGCATAGCACATTCACGTGTATCGATCCCGGGTATTTATTTTAGTATCTCTGCTGTACCTGAGAGTACTGAATTAAGAGAGGCGCTACATCGATCGCTCAAGTGAGGACAGCGTGAGCTCGATACCTGTATAAGAGTCTGTTCGTCACGCCACAAATCCTGAAAGGTGATTTTGAATATGTAATGATATGAATGAGCTAAATGTGACGTAGCTACGAAAAGGCGCTGTCATTGGATGTATGTGATTCATTTTCCTATGAGTTATTGTTGATGTTGTTTTAAATGTTTGTTTTTTTGTCTTTTATATGAACGCACCGCCAATTAAGGCGTGTGCCACTGATATAGGCCTAAAAGCGTCCGTTCTAATAAATAAATAAAATAAAATATGCCCATATAATATACAATACAATTTGTTGTTGTTGGGCAGACGTCACGCCATCTGCGAACGGTACAAAAAGGTGACTAAGGGAGCGATCGTTATTTATGGCAGGGGGGGAATGGGTAAATTGAGGGGGGAACAGGAAATTTTTTTGTGATCTTGAGGGGGAACCTGAATTTTTAGTTGAACCAGGAGGGGGATTGTTAAATTTTAAATGGAGAAAATTGGGAAAACAAGGGGAACGCGAAAATTTTGAGCGGACGCGAGGGGGCAACGCGAAATTTCTTGTCGATATTCTTTCCAAAACACCCATTCCCCCCCTGCCGTAAATAACGATCGGTCCCTAATAGAAATATATTACGAATCGTGGTAGCAGACAGATTGCGCTGTTCTTTGACCCTGACTGTTTGTCACGTCGACCTAGATAAACACACACAAACAGGGGATGCGACTGTGCCACATATTTTGTCTTCGGAGTTGGTATAGGCAATTTGTACAGAGTGCCGCTAGCCTGGCTGTACCAAGTAATTATTAGCCAGGCGATGTCGGTGTGCATGGTACAGAACAAGTGGACGGCTATTAACTGAACACTGACGAACAAAAACGGGACAACAAGACAACCGACTTTACAACGTATTTTCTGAGAATGTGTCTCCATTTTAACGAAATTGGAGCAACTTTTAATATTTAACCCATGTACAAAATGCAAAATAACCTTGGATCTGTTGAGCCCGTAACTACATGTCATAAGCTCACAAATGTTATATGTTTTGTGATCCTTAGGACCAAAAGAATACTTTGGTGAATTTTAGTGCGGCATTTGAAGCATGTTAAATGGCAGTGCATGTACAGGTACTTGGCGTACTTCATAATTCGAATTCAGCAGATAATGTCCAACGAACCGTATTGAGCACACATTATACAAATATTGACTGCTATGAGGGACATGGTTAAAATCATAGGCCCACGGTGATCTCAAAACCATGCTAAAACCCGATGCGCAGCCGAAGGTCATAGCATGGTTTTATAATTTTAACCATGCCACGGATATAAAGCAGTCAATATTTGTTTTATATACCGAATGGATGTACGTTGCGATTGCGCATGCGTAGATTCAAACCGGTCCATAGTTCGTTTCTACGACCGGTCCATGGTCAAGTTTTGAGGGTATAGCTAATTCAATGACCACACCTTTAACCAATCAGATGACAGGAATCTATGAGGTATATAATTTGTTATGTTACCTATGTAATCATGCATCGTAGGTGGTGCAAACTATTCTTAATTCTTTTTTAAATTTGATCCCTGTATGATCTTTCAGGTCATAAATCTTTTTGGAGCAAGGTACATAGAAACGTTTTCCTGGTATTAAATAAAATCTTCAACATCGTTATAATATGGTTGCAGGCCATAGTCATGTTAGTCAGAAAAATCCAAGCCATTATAATTTGCAAATGGATTAATACGGTAGAACAACAATCATCTGACTAACAGGATGTTCATTTCGTGGTTTGAGTTTGACTCATTTCTATGTAGGCCTTAAGGTCTTACCAGTCCAGTAATTGGCACGCCATATTTCTTATGCAGTGTTGTTCCGTGCTGCTCCGTTAACGTTTGTGATGACTCTGTTGAACATCCGCCCAGAAAAAGGCGTGATCCTGAGAAAGATCAAGACGAGAGACAGGCACAGACACAAAAGGACAGAAGACAGACAGAAAGACACAAAGAGAGACAGAGAGATAAGAACATATACACATGAGCATATCCCTGCTAAAAGAGAGGAAAATAAAACTAGATATGTTATTATAAGGCCGCGAAGTCTAGCCGTGAACTTGAAATGACCTCTGATGACCTTGAAATGACTTTGAAAATAGTTATCTTTCCTGAAAAATGTAGGCACAAAGTTTAATAACAATAATATACAATACAAACATTTGACCTTTGGTTGACCTCCAATGACCTTGAAATGACCTCCATCATGTTTTGCATCATAGTATCATCACACATACTAATTTTCATCACCATCATCACCATTACCATCATTATTATTATTATTATTATCATCATCATCATCATCATCAATATCATCATCAGCATCAGCATCATCATCATCACCATCATCACCATTATTACTATAATTCCTTGTATAATTATACACTGACCCATTTCTCTGGTTTCTCTTTGACAAATTAGGACGAGCAAGGTTCCAACGATGCTGATGACGATTAGTAAGTTCCTTTTAGTTAACCCCATTGTGAATCTGTAATAGAATGCGGACAAGTGTTTAGCCAGGCCTTTTCGTTTGAGGCGAGCGAATGAAGACCTGAGCGCAAGAACAAATGAAGACCTGAGCGCAAGAAGACCATAAGTCCCCTTGGCCCCTCAACATGTATACACTAAAGTTGCGTATTGTTTCTTATAATTTGGTAATGTTTTATACATGTTCAGGGGCCAAAACAAATCTTTCAAACATTTTAAAACCCTAAGGAATTATACGTAACTTTAGTGTATACATGTTAAGGGACCAAGCGGACTTACGGTCTTCGTGCGCTCATGTCTTCAAATATCGCGTATCGCTCGTTGCGGATCGCCCAAAATCTAATTTAGATTCAACTTTCAACACCTTTAAATTTATAGTAATACATTAGCCTCTATGGACGAATTTCTCGACGGGTGGCTTAGCAGTTGGCTTATCTAGCCCCAAGGCTTAAGAAGTCGTAAGACCAGGCTTAACTGAAAAGAACGCATTTCCCGAAGCACGGCTACCATGGCCTCGAGGCTTCGTTAGCCTGTGGGTCAGGCTTGTAGGATTAGTCCCAGGCCACCTTAAGACTAAGGCTTACTAAGACTCCTGTCGGGAAACTCGGTCTATATGCCTACGTGTATGGCACGTGTTACATATTGGGGTGAACATAGAAGTGTCTACTCCACGGTGTGAATGATGCCCGAATTGCTGCTTCACATCTGGTCACAATTCTCACAACTCTTCACTAGTCATCTTGGAATATAATCCTTTTCAATTACTTTCAAAATATGTTTAAGTGCATATTTGTTCATTTGCAGTGGCGAGTGGTCCGCTTCTGTTATTTTCATGCAGAAACCAGTTTAGTCCCGACTTAAACCTACCCCCAGTCGGGACTAAGTTTGCACCAGTTTAAACCCGAGTTAGACCCGACTTAGACCAATGCTTGGCTTAGACTTGCTTCGGGAATGTCAATCTGGGTTTAGTCCCAGGTTAGTAGACCTGGGATTAGCTTAAACCAAAGTTAGACCCGCTTTCGGAATATCAGCCTAAGGGTTTGTACGAAGTCTAATTTAAATTTATTTAGGGTAAATACGCATATTCTCGGTCACTTAAGAAACAACCCGCTCTATTTCATGCGTAAATAATTATAAAAGTTAGTTATATGGGAACGTGCATTCCACACAACATCCCGTTTAACATACCCTGCATGACATCTTCCATTGAACTTGTATTGGAAGTACAAGGTCAAAAGGTCAAAGTTGACGATAACGCCTGGGCTTAAACTTCGTACAAAGAATCCTTGATATGAGGTGATCATAATTATAAGGTGGTCCGTCAAATGAGATCGAATGTTAAAATGGATCCTATACACTCAGAGAAATGACTTGTTCGCCTTGTTGGCGCAATTCAAAAGGAGTAAGTTTGGACAACTCAAAAATAGTGTAAAAGTTGCCAAAACAAAATTCATTTTAGTTATCCGAACTTAACAAATGCTGAAAAAGCTCAAAAGTCCGTCAACTAATCAACTTTGTTGGCATTACTTAAAGGTGAACCTCATTGAAATATATCAATGGAAAGCTTATGATGCCAGGAAGCAGAAAAGAATATTTTTTATTTGCCTAACGCACCAGGATAGACATAATCTCCATGCAAAGATTGGATATTGGCACCCCCCCTAAAATACAAAACGAAATCGTTCAAATTGGGCGCTTTCGATGATGACGTCAGCACGGGGACACACAGTTACTTCCGGGTTTGATTGTAAACACAATGTCCATGCATTAAAAAATGGGAAAAGTGCTGGCCGGGGTGATTTTGGATAGGCCAAGCCATCCACGATATGCAGGGAATATTACAGTAAAGCACGAAGAGCGAAGATTCGCCGAAGAACCGGAATGAAAACAGATTGCAAAAAATAACTGCTAGTGCTACCAGTTCAGATCGTCACACCAAGTTGAGATGAACTTATCACAATGAGAAAATGAAGGAATAGAATAAGGTACATGTACGGGATTTTTTAATTATTTCTTAACTTTACAACCGGTCATGTATGATAGGCGAACTCGTAGATACACACGGGGCTGGGTGAACTCAGTACAGTGACTGACTATGACTGAGTCTCAGTCGCCGAGTGTTCCGTATCCGCGACTGTACGTACTGTACTTGCAGACAAAATGACCGATTTGATATTCACATTCTGATATTTCCAACTAATATTGCTACTTCATCAGCAAAATTTATTCCTGTAAATGTTCCAAATATAAGGGAATGATTGATCAAATCTGCTGAAACACGGCGCAAACTTGTGCTGCCGGAGAGACGAAGCGAGTCGCTGTGTTTGCCCACCTTGATCGGCGCGGCTGCCTGTAATTTCTTCAGCATAAAAGCAGCAATTTACGCATCGTGTTCGGTAATCCATAAAACATGAATGTTTCACTTTTTCAGTACACTGATTGTAGTATCATTAAAAAAATCGTGACACAAGTGACAATATTTTAATTTTATTCAGATTTCAGAATTCCATCAAATAACGGTCTACTAAGCCTAAATTGTATTTATTTTATAATAAAGTATCTGTTTCTTTTAATCGTGATTGTGTGGAAAGAATGTACCGGGAGAATGTATTACCGCAATGCGCTAAATATGAAAACCTTTATGGGCTGGATTTGATGAAATCGGCGGGGTTTTTTTATTAATTTTTTAATTACTACAAGACGATATTTTTAAAAATCAGATATTTTAAAATGAATCAAGAATAGGGAATGTCACAAACAAGTTATTTAATTTGTTATTCGATCATGTTTATTCAGTCCATGACATGAACGGCATACGGTAGCAGCAATCATTTGCGCATGGAATTTATACCCAGCCAGTTATGACTGATTTTGTCAAAAAATTACGGAACATTTTCGTGTTGACAATAATTCTATTATTTCTTAATATATAGAAGGAATCAGCAACTTGAAGATTCTTCTCATTTCAAGCTTTATTGTGAAAATCAGACTTGCCGGGCAGCTTGCAAAGTACAGGAAGCAAGTCTTGTTCACATGTTTCCGAGTAGGATCACGTGACTGCGAACCCTGAGCTTACGTCACGAGCATTCTCAAGGTCAAAGACGATTGATTTGGGTGCTTTTTGGGCGCCTTAAAAAGACCAAAAATTCATTCATTTTTTTATTTTTTCAGCTTTATTGGCCATCAAAAAAAATCGGAAAAAATTATTTTTAATATCCTGATATCATAAGCTTTCCATTGATATATAACTTTATTTTCAATGAGGTTCACCTTTAAAAAGTTCAGGGAACCTAGAAAAATAAACTCAACATGCAAGTTGATGTAACTCGTTCATATCAAGTTACTGGTACTAATTGTTTTGAGTTATTCCAATTTGGTACTTTGTTACTTAATTCACGTAATTGGATCATTTTCTGCACAATTAGCAGTATTCAAATATTTATTTTTGCAATCAGTGCAAAACTGTGTATACTATAGCACACCCAAATTATGCTAACCTAGGCTAGTTTCATTTTCTGAGTTTATTTTACTCAATAAAGTGCAAATGAGTGCGACCAACATAATGATATCGAGTCAGCGTTACTCAAAATTGTACGCGTTGGCATTTACTCGGAAAGTTGACGCAACGACTTACATCAACTTACTGAGTAATGTCAACGAACAATTTCTATGAGTGTTATAAAGGGCTTAAACTTTATCATCCTTGATATGAGGGGAGCAATGAAAAGTCAACCTGAGATTACCTCCGAGGGATTACCCAAGGTCAAAGGTCAAATGAGGTCACATGTGAAAATTTGCCCGATTGGGCATAAACTTGGTGCAAAGCATCTTTGCTATGAGGGTAACATGAAAAGTCAACAGGAGATTAAAGGTCAAATGAGGTCAGAAGCCTGATATTTCTAGTAGCTCTTGTTCCTCACGGTACACAGTGTCATCGCCCCGATATCTTCATGGTAGAAATCGCCATGGTAGGTTGAATCCACAACCACGAAAGGTCATTTTATTCCGACCTTATGAGCGCATATAATTAGTCAATTGACCTGACTAAGGCTACTGACAATAGCCGGGTAATTGATTTCTCGCTGTGTGAGTAAGCTTGTATACGACATTGCGGTCAATTGTCATACTGCCTCCACTGGAATAGTGCCTGCGCGCTGTAGTCCATACAAGACCAATGCAATATAAAATTAGCGAGTTTGGTCAGATTGTGAGTTCAAGACTCACGGCCGTTTCTCAAAGCGCAAACTAACGACTATCATATCTCTACTATCATGTCTCTGCTGCACCAAATAATTATTAGCCAGGCGATGTCGGCGTGCGGTACAGGCTGTTTTGAAAATGACCGTGCTCCATGTTTCACATTTTTCTAATTCACCATGGGCTAAGATTTTCAGCATACCTTGTACATACCGCTTACACCATTGTTAATCGTGGTTTTAAATTTAGAAGGCTTGAATCCGAATCCAATCATTAAATCAAATCTAGGCATTAAGGTTTAAGTATATATGACACAAAGGCTTATGCAGCCCATACACGATCAATTTGATTGATCAATATTGGGGACCCAAGATGCAGGATTGGATACAAAATAATATTTATCTTCAATATTATTGAAGAGATCTAATCAAGTTTGATTTTATTGACAGTTGGACAATAAAATCATTATTAATGTTCGTGTGTACATTACATATTGATCTGGGGTCTTTGACATTGATTAATCATATTGATCGTGTATACAGTTAGGACGCGGGACTACCAATTCTTTAGAAATGCATAGTCGCGCTAAAAGTCGATCGATACATGTTAAAATCAGCACAATTCAGAGATACACCTTTTGCTATGAAATTTATTTTCTCGGTCAAATATAAAGCAATATTTTTTTCTTCAGTAATGTCAGTTAAAGACATAGTGCTTGGATATACATTTTTTTTTAAATCCTGGTGTTAAAATTCAAGCATCATATTTGGTCTTTTAGTGTGATATTTTTGATTTTTATAGGCCTTTAGTTCGCCCGTGAGCTTTTTACGGAATTCATTTTTTAGCGTCTCAAACTATTATAGTTTGCTAACGAAAAATATTTCCCACCTCTGTAAAGCACATCGTGTGGGTCTATATATTATAGTTTTGTCAGAATTTCCGTTTTTATTTTACCCTTTTTCCCTTCATGCTCCGAAAATGTCAAACTCAGTACTTTATCTCCAGAACAACCAGCAGAAATAATCGATATTTCAATTGTTGTCAACCAGGTCCCTTTTCCATTGAAAACCAGGATTGCCTGACCAGCGATTTGGTAGCCCAAATCCCCAATTCTGGTAAATGAGGTGAATTTTGGAAATTTGCTACCGTGATAGCCTGCAATTTCAATTTATAGGGGCTATGGATTCCATTATTATGAAAACCATTTTGTCTGTTTGTTTGTTTGTTTATTTACCTAGGATGAGGTCCTTGGGAAAATCCACTGTCCAAACCTAGAAAAATTCGCGTGTTATTAGAGGGGATTTTAATTTTCTGTCCCTCCTATCTCCAGGTGAATTTTGATTGACCCCCCCCCATCGCGGGTTGGCATTTTCATTACACCCTTCAGACTTGCGTTCGGGTTTGTGTAGGCCTATTTGTCATAATTTAGCGCTATAGGACCTACTTTCTAAATGTAGGCTATAGCTATAGCCGTGCTATATAAATATTATAAGGTACCGGTATGCAATATTATGTAGGCCTATGGGGGTGGGGTGGGTACTCAACACATTTTAACCATGACTTACAATGCAAGGCTCATTGTTGCCATAAATGATTTTTCCTTTAGGTCATTATAATAGGTTGTTATAAACTTCCATGTTTAACCTTGTATTGTTTTGGCTGCTTCATTATGACTTTCGGTGGGTTTAAGCAATTTCAAACAAACACAAACAAAAGGCACTATACCCAGTCACCTTCATGACAATTGAAACACTAGGTAATTTCTTCTGGCAACACTGTATCCAGGCCGGGCACCCAGAGATATCGATCCACAATGCTAGTATTAGCCTAAGATTTCACGCGTGGATTTGAAAAATTTTCAGCTGGTAGTCAAAAATTATGGAATCAAAACGGAAATTCTGACAAAACTATGATATATCGCTCACGGTGATGTGCGTTAGAAAGTTGGGAAAAATCCTTCTTTAGCGAACTATATTACTTTGAAAAGCTAAAAGATTGATCCAAAAAAAGGCTCGCGGGCAGAGTTGAAGCCTATCAAAATCGAAAATCTTTGACTTTACACCTTTTCAGTGTAAAAATTCTCGGCCAAATGAAAAGCAATAAGTTTCATTTTTTCAGTAAGATGTCAGGAAAAACTGTAATGCTTGATACTGTATTTTTTTTTCAAATCTTAGTGTTAAACTTAGTCGTGAAATTCAGTCATTCCTAGACACGCTCATCATAAAGAAACCAGATGGCACGACCAAGCTCTGCATATGCAGGAAGCCAACACACACAGACCAGTACCTGCAGTTCAAATCCCACCACCCGCTACATCACAAATTAGGGGTAGTAAGAACCTTGTTAGACAGAAAGGATGCCATAGTCACTGAGCCAGAAGACCAGGTAAAAGAGGAGACTCACATCAAACAAGCCCTCGCACAGTGTGGGTATCCAGCATGGACAATCAGCAAAGTGAAACAAGAAAAAGAGCATCCAAAACCAAAGAAAAAGCCTTCCAATGATAGTAAGGAAAAGAACAAAGGTTTTGTGGTCATCCCCTATGTTGAAGGATTGTCAGAACGGGTTTCTAGGATTTTCAAGAAACATGGTTTTTCCACCTGTTTCAAACCTCACCGCACACTTCGCAACTTGCTTGTACACCCCAAGGACAAACGCGACCCTCTACAGACTGCTGAGGCAATATATGAGATTCCATGCCAGAACTGTCCTAAAACATACATAGGAGAAACGGGTCGCTTGTTCGGCACACGACTTACAGAACACAAATCAGAAACTGAAAAAATTAGTGCAAAAAGTTTTACCAGGGCCCAAAGAAAAGCTTCAACAACAGAAATTCACAAATCAGCCATCGCTGAGCATGTAGCAGCATAAAATCACGTAATTGGGTGGGAGGAGGCACAGATCATTGACCAAGAAGCTGACAAAACAACCCGTTGGCTGAAAGAAGCAATTTGGATCAGAAGCAGGGGGCGCAACACCATGAATAAAGACGAGGGGGCTTACAAACTAGACAAGATCTACGATCAACTCATCAACAAACGGCAACCAGGAAGTTTGGAAACATCATCAAGACCAAACAGTGTTGCCGTTTCATCAAACATCTAGAAACACCACAACAGAGTGATCAAGATTCCTGATAGGAATTGAAATATTTCTGAGTGAGTACCAGATTATTTGGATCTGAATAAGAACCTTTCCTACTTTAAAGTAATAATAATCTTTGGATACAGGTATATGGATATCAACAACCTTTTCACTGCTGACTAGGTTGCAACAATAGAGTTCATGAATGACCTGACTTTGACCTTGGTTATTATTCTAAACGTTTTTCTTCTGCACACTGTCCGTTATTAGTAATTATACCCCACGCAACACAGGGTTTATTGTTCTGTTGTGTCTGATTAGAGCGCTGACATGTTGGAAAATGTTGCCTACAGCTGTACAATTAGGCGACTTTATTATTAGGTGTTTTATTCATACCATTGGGCATATTGAGCTGTATTTCGGTTGGCTTGCAAAATTCGGCTAAGTTTGGTCCGCGATTATATTTAATATAGTACAGACCTACATGTGTATGATTTTAGGCAGGTCATCCCAGGAAAAAAACTAACACTTTTCCTGACGGCCACCTCTATTTTCCACCTAAAATCAAGATGGCGCCCAAATCACTACGTGTACAAAGAAACAAATCGCATAGTTTCGACTAAAATGAATTACGATATAAGCAAAATATATAAACCGATATCAGTCTTGACCTTGAAATATTCAAAATGGCTGCCATTTGCACTGTACAAGTTAAAATCCATTGAAAATCTTTATGTAAAGTAAATGCCACCACCATTTTCGCCTAAAATGTACAAGCAGAATATACAAACAGATTAAATTCAGTCAATGTTTCATCATAACACATCACACTGAAATATTCAAAATGGCTGGCATTTAAAAATCAAGTTTAAAAATCATTGAAAATATAGTGCTTTGACATCTTTATGTAAATCAAATGCCACCATGTCGTCTAACATGTATCCAGGTATAAGCAAATTATACAAACTGATTAATTTCAGTCAATATCTCATCACTTGACATTGAAATATTCAAAATGGCTGCCATTTGGACTGTTTCAATTTAAAATTATTGAAAAAATATTTTGACATCTTTTGTGAAGCAAATAATGCCATTTTCGCCTAAAATGCCATTTCGCCTAAAATACAAACAGATTTACATAAGTCAATATTTCATCACTTGACCCTGACATATTCAAAATGGCTGCCATTTGCACTGTAAAGCTTAAAAATCATTGAAAATATGTTGCGTTGACATCTCTATGTGAAGTAAATGCCACCATTTTTGCTTAAATGTATGAGCAAAATATACAAACATTAAGCAGCTAAATGTGATATCATGCTAATGTATACAGTTGCTTTTGAGTCATTCGCAATTTTAATTTCCCCTCTTTTACAAAATTATTCATTTTTTATAGCATTTTAAAGCTTTTTCGGATATAAAATGTATCTATTAATGACAAAATTGGTGGCGCTATTTAGTAACTGGAAATTACTCTTTCAAGCGTTTAATACAATTAATTCCGTGTTGTTTGGTTAAATATGTTTATAAAATTTATGATTTAGGATAAATAGCGCCATCTATAATTTGCATTTAGTTAATAATGAAGCCAATTCTATATACATCAAACAACCGTGACCGATAAAGCTCGATATGCTCAATGTATGAATAGAAACACCTAATAGTAAAGTCGCCTAATCATGCTAATTGTATCGCACGACTTCATGACAGTACGACGGCAACTTCGTGACCTCTTTTGTTCGATAGAAAATTTTTGCGGGTTTCTAAATGTTGAAAATGTGGCCGGCAAACATGTTTTAGCGAAATAGCTCCAGAAATGGGAGACACGGGTCGTTTTTTGCTAAAATTGCGTACTATGATCACGGATAAGATACCAAACATTTGTGCAAAGAACAAAAACGAGTAAAAGTTGAATAATATTGAAAATAAAGAAGCTTGAACATGTCCAAAGTGGCCGGGAAAATGAGAAAAATTGCATGTCACGATCACCAAAATGGTTATATCTACAACAGTGAGTAAACGCCGGTCGTATGCTTTTCTCTAATGATAGATATTAACTAACGTTAGCTTGTATTAAATTTTCAGCGAAAACGATTGGTGGAATAATCTAGTCGCAGGTTGGAAAGTTACTCTCAAAACAGCCCCGTGTCGCAATCTTGCGTGACCCGTTAGTGACAAGTGTCACTAGCAAAATAGCAGCCGGCCTTGTCATTATATCGAATAATAATCGTCAGAATCGTCCAGTTGACTCCAGTGATATTTATTTATTCAAGTAAAATACTGCATTGACTTACAAAATATTGAAGTCCATATAAAAAGTAATATCACCTCATTTGACTGAACTTAAAAGCAGTTTTAAAAATATTATTGTTGATCGAGTCCCTGAATGAGAAATAAGATTGCAAAAGATACGAGTATGGTACAGCAGGTTGTGATGGTCTAGTGGTTGACGCCGTGGTTTGAAGTGCGAGAGGTTGAAGGTTCGAATCCTAAAGCATTTCGATTTTTTTCTCTCTTGTTCTGTTAGGCCTATGTATTTCATTTGAAAATATTTCTATGCAACACGTTTGCAATGTTTTTCTTTATGTGTAGGCCAACATATTAAAAAATGAGATAGCGTCAGCCATAATTTACGAATTTCAAACCTGATATTTTGGCATACTATTATTTGTAATTTTTAAACCGTGCTTACACCCTACCCAGATATACACATAATTGGAATCAGCGTTTCGTTGTCTATAGTAACTTTAATTATCTTCAATAGAACACCATACGGCTGTCAAGATTTAAAAAATGGTTTCTTTCATTTTACCTCATTATTTCTGCTTCAAATGATCAGAAACCCTTCCTGAAAGTTGTTTACTAATATCATAAATATTTTTAACAAAAAAAACACGGTATGGTAAGGTTCGAACTTTCAACCTCATGCACTTCAGTCACGGCCTTAGCCACTAGACCATCACAACCTGCTAACTTATATTCTCGTACCTTTTGCAATGTTATTTCTAATTCAGTGTCTCGTTCAATCTTTTATAAACTGTTTGTAAGTTCAGTCAAATGGCTTGAAATTACGTTTTATATTGACTTTGATATTTTGTAAGACAGGGCAGTATTTTGTATGAATAAATAAATATCACTGTAGTCAACTGGACGATCCTGATAATTTGAGTTAAATATTAATGAAATTTGAGTTAAATATTAATGAAATTTGAGTTAAATATTAATGAAATTTGAGTTAAATATTAATGAAATTTGAGTTAAATATTAATGAAATTTGAGTTAAATATTAATGAAATTTGAGTTAAATATTAATGAAATTTGAGTTAAATATTAATGAAATTTGAGTTGCTATGTTAAGGGGTAGCATTATGGAGCATTTCCCCAGTTCTATACTCGATCAGTCAAATTCCCCAAATGTGGTATTGTTGCATAGATATGAACAAGAGCTCTTGATATGAACTGCAGCATTGCCAAAAATAAATGATATATGATTTTCATTAATCCATGTTTTGACCAGAGGTCAAAATGTCACACGGCCTTGAAAATTACTACAAATCAGGTGTCACATGACCCTTAAACCTCTGGTCAAGTCGTCAGAGCTGCTCTAAAATCATATATCATGTATTGTTTGTACTTTTGCAGTTCATATCTACGCAACAACACCAAGATTGTGAAATTTGACTCCGTAAAAAATAATGGTAACCAATTGGAGACTGCTTGCTACTTATTGATGTTCTGGAGGGTCTAAATAAAATACCCAAACTGTTTAATATTGGCTATGATGCATGTCATCTCAATGCCTACTTTCTCCAGGTTGTTTCTACTGATTTCTCTATTATAGAGTTATACAGTAAGAAATATCCAATAATGGATTTTGTGAAAATCTATCTTACTGATATTTTAGCCCCGGGGGCACTCAACTTTTTTTTTGGTAGGGGTGTGCCACCGCCAGTTTCGAACTTGAGGTCTAAGGAACTGATCGGCAGGTCAAAAGGGGGTCTAGGGAACTGATCGGCCGGTCAAAAGGGGGTCTTGAGAACTGTTTGACCGGCCAAAAGGGGGGTCTTGGGAACTGATCAGCCGCCAAAATCTGAAAAATCTCGGCAACTAAACCATGCAGGCCAAACGAGGGTTCAATTTTGTTGCGTTTTTGACACAGATTTTTGAAGGAATCGATTTCACTTTGAATTGTGCATTAAATTATTAAATCAGGAAAACCATTAAATTTAATACAAAATAGGTCTGGTTTGGCCTATTGCGATGAAAATCTCAGCAAAACAAAACAGCATTCGAATCAAAATTACTAGACCCTGCAGACCTCTATGCTATTAGCCTACTGATAATTATAGCAGCAGCTAGCAGCATTACATAAAAGCCCCCCATAAAAACAAACCCACAAGAATATTTTTTTCAGTGCCGAAAAGAAAAACATTTTGACTACATTGAACTGCATGAGATGATTGAGTGAAGTGTGCAGAATTTGACACCATTCCACTAGACCAGTAGATCGTAAATTACCTTTTAATTCACTGTTATGGCCAGCTGTAAGGATGTGCACACAATTATTTGAGGTACTTTTCCTCATATTTGGCAATTTTATTCCCAAAAGAGATCTCAAAATCATTTATTTCTAGCCAAATGGTCATCAGCTGAAGGCATCGGCATCGCGGCAGTGCAGTGCTGTTTATAACAACAAACCAGTGTTGCCACTACTAAAGGAGCCCAAAATCCCGCCCAAAGTTCACCTTATTCCTAATACAATGTGTTGCAATGGGGAAGAAATTTATGGGAAATTCCCTTTGACGTTTTTGGGCTCGCAAAAGTAGCTTTTGGGCTTGAAATAGTAGGACAAAAAACACGCCTGTCAAGGTGCCAATGAGAGCGGAAATCGATGATCTGAGGGTCTATGGAACGGCTAGAAAAATTTCGGGGCTTCAGAGCGGGCAATCAATGAATTCAGAGGGTCTAAGGAACGGCTAGCGGCTCTGAAAAAGGGGGTCGTCGCCGCGGCACATACCCGTATAGCTGGGAAATGTGAGTGCCCCCCGGGATTTTAGCACAATAGTAGTATGTACCCTAGTAAAATTCTCCGAGAGTTCCGAGTTGTGCAGGCTTTCTATAATATGTAGGTGAACTATATATTGACATAAAATAATGGTTTCTTCTCAAATGAAGTTTTATACGGTCCGGGAATACTGATATATTCGCATGTATCACTGTGCACATGATGCGAAACCACATTTCAGTTCACATGTAGGCCTACCAACGTATTTGTTTGCTAATTGTGCTAATTAATCACACCATTCCATTTTTTACATGGATGCATACAGAGAACGATGTATGACATTGTATAATAAGTTTGAAGATATTCCATATCACCTAAACCAATAGGGTTACCATGCGAGTATTTTGGGGCGGCTTTGGGGGCGCTAGCCCCGGGGTAAAAGCATGGGGCGGCAAAAATAAAGGGGCGGCGGAAGATGAAGGGGCGGCAAGAATAACTATTAAAGAAAATAGAGCAGGACAGAAGGGGCGGCAAGAAGAATTTTTAATGTGAAAGAGCTAACTGAGCCACATCGCGAGGTGTGTTCTTTAATATAAAAAAATAGGTGAATTGAACACAATTCCGTCAACAGTTTTATATCTAAACAAAATACATACTGCAGGATGAATCTTCGAGTTTGCCCTCCCAGTAAAATCCCGTCTCACTAGATTCTAAAACTCGCAGGTCTCGTCCGGTCCATGCATCGATCCTGTATTCTTCTTACTGTATTAACCGGTGTATGAACTGATTCCCTGTAGCTAGACATATCTGGAAAGCGCACCAAGTTATACCCGCAGTTTAGTTATACCAGGAAAGTGAGTCTTCCCTTAATATACCAAAGACATTTACACAATCAATACAGCTTCATGATGGAAGGTCTTTTGTCATACCATGTATATAAAACCTCAATAAGTCAGATCTAATAATATTAAATTGAACTTGGTACTGACTCACCGTTATATCACATAAAATTCAGATATGGATAGCAATTAACAACCTTTTCACCGCTGATTAGGTTGCAACAATAGAGTTCAGGATCGAAATGACCTGACTTTGACCAGCTGACCATGACACTTCTATCGTCTAAGCACCGTCCTTTATTAGTAACCTTACCTTGCCCATTCAGGGATACCAGTCCAAGTGTAAAAAAATTAGAATTGTTTATGCATTGCTTAAAAGTGAAGGACAAGTAATTCAAATTGTCATTTGGTATTTTTGAAATGAAAAAATTTGCAAAAAACAAAGAAAACAGCTAATACACTGTCAGCATATAGCCTAAATTACAGATTCAAATGCCTTATTTTGTCTCTAATACACGGCTTCCGGCTGAACAACTAGCTATGTTATAGCACATCTATGACAATGACAAAGGTACCAAGATCTGAATTTTGATGATTTTTACGATCGTCCAGATGAGCAAATCACTGAATGGGCCTTTAAGAAATTTCAGTGGTAATGTATCCTAAAGGAATTCCTTTTAATTTTTAATTAAAATTATTATTGTGTTGTAAATGTGTTTCAAGGGGTAGGAAAGGTCACTTTAAGTGGGAAATTGTTTTGTATTCTATAAGTTAAGGGATCTGGAATGAGCGTTTTGAGCGTTTCGACAGTATTTTTTATGGGACATGAGAGCATATCAAACATATCGAGTTGCATTCTGAATACAAAGAATATCTTTCTGATATCAAATAATTTTCATTTTTTGAAATTCACGATATAATACAAATTTTATGACAAATTATTAAAATTTGACATTTTTCACATTTTTTATATATAACAGTCCTCGAAGTAAATTTTATAAATCTAATGATATATTCTTAAAGTATATGTAGCTGGGAGGAAAAGCCGACGATCAATTGAAAATTTTGACCTTTCGTATTGAAGATATGGATTTTATTCCCAAAAAGACCTAATTTTGTTTTGTTTTGGGGACAAAATCCATATCTTCAATACAAAAGGTCAAAAATTTCAATTGATCGTCGGCTTTTCATCCCACCTACATACACTTTAAGTACATATTATCAGATTTATAAAGTTTACTTCGAGTACTGTTAAATATCCAAAATATCAATTTTTAATGATTTGCCATAAAATGTGTATTACATTGCGAATTTCAAAAAATCAAAATTATTTGATATCAGAAGGACATTCTTCGTATTCAGAATGCAATTCGATATGTCTGATATAATGTGCTCTAATGTCCCATAATAAATACTGTCCAAAGGTTCATACCCCACCCCTTAAGATGATCAGTATATAAAATCAGAAAAAATTCCAGAAAGGAAATGGTGCAAGGAATCCAACAAGCACATCAGATTCCTTACAAACTAATTTTTAAGAAAAGCGCCAAAGTATGCCTATGTATATGAATGTGGACATCAAAAAAGTTAACATGGCAACTTCCTGAAACCAAAGGGTGTTTTTTTTTACCTACGACTTCTTGAAAATCAAAATTCAGCATAAAATGCTTGTTTTGGCTAAAATTGACATTTTTCTGGCTAGAAATGGGTATTTTGTTATAACTTTTATTTGTTTGATTTATTGTTGCCATACAAAAGTTTTTCTGGTACCACAATTTCAGAATAGTTGCAGAAGTCACAGGTTGGTAAGTTACCATAGCAACCATGTTTGCCGCCATTTTTAAGTCGATTGATGGTACTCATGACAAAACAAAATGACCAAAAATTGGCATAAATGGTTGTTGCTATGTTTACTGTGCACACTTAGTCTGTGTTACAGACTGAGAAACTGATTACTACCCGCGAGCTACCAACATGTGTAGGAGTATTGCACGGTAACATTCAGTTGGTTTTCCGCCGCTTCGCGGCGAGCGGTCGTGGCTTCGCCGCTCCCACCGGCAAAGCTCATGAGTCGTTTTTTACAAAGACTAGCACACATGCGACTTCTACAACTACCCTTAAATTGAAGTTCCAGTTCATATAAATAATACAAATTCCAAGAAAAACCTTTGTTTAGCAAACATACCATAATTAGTGAATGAAAAAATGCAAATTTTCGGTACAATTACTCCTATTATACGTTAATACGAATATGATAAACATGGTATTAAAAACCTCGGTCGAGGTTTTCCAAAGTTTAAAAAATAACGGTCAGTTAATGAAATAACGGTTAGTTAATGAAAAATAAGAACGTGAAATTTAGCAGCGTGACGAGGTTTTTTTTACCCGTAATAGAGTTCAATTGAATTCGCTATTGTATCCGCTATTGTGTTCTAAAAGTACTGCAGGAATCGCGGCAATTCCTGAAATACACATTTATTGCTGATCTACCGCCGGCGTTTTGCAATTATTAATTTTCAAAATGATCCCATACTCTTACAATTATATATTTATATGTGCTTTTTATATAATATTAACAAATTGCAATTACGAAAACTACTAACTTTGAAAGTGAAAATATATTTACCATCGAAAATATATCATACTTAAATTCTATAGAATCTATAATACCCAACCCAGAAGTGCCCATTTATTTTCTAAATTGTTGTAATCCCGCCCAAATATCCCCGCAAATATCTTATACACGATTTTATTGATTCATTTTGGGCTTAACAAAAGTCAGAAGTCGTCAAAAATGGCAACATCCTCACCATTACCAAACCGTGTATGACTTGCTGCTTTATTATCAGTCCAAGAGAACGCCAAATATGGATCAGGAGTATTACATAATAATACCCTGCTATGACAATAGCTGCACTAGGTTAATCGTATAATCTCCTTACATGATGCAGTCATGTCTACAGTAGAATTCATCTCGACCTTTGCAGGACTTAACCCCATTAAAAGCTATTAAACCAAGATAACACTCATTGAAACAGCTCAACTGATTAAATCGGATCTTCTCTGGTTGTGCACAAGTGACTGTTTTCATGTGCGATATCGCAATAAAGCTGGTATTCATAGCTTCAGTCAGACAATGGCGTGCTTTTTGTAAACCAGCATTCTTGAAAATGAGCAACATAATGATTTTTGACTTAACACGGTTTGGAAATAATTTCTTCATATTTTTGGTGTTATCTGTCGTTTACATGTCCTTCCTAAAAACACAAAAGTACGACCCTCTCCAAACACCTAAATTAGCTAAAAATTTAGGACATGTTACAAAACTATATTGTCTAGAATTTTAGAAGAGTACTTTTAATATTGGCCGGTTATTTTTCACACAGCGACGTTAACTAGGCAATGTACTATTACCTATAACATTAACTAAAACACCAAAGTACGAATATTTCCAAACATCTAAATTAGCTAAAAATTTAGGACATGTTAAAAACTATATTTTCTAGAACTTTAGAAGAGTACTTTTAATATTGGCCGGTTATTTTTCACACAGCGACGTTAACTAGTCATATCCCCATACTGTTCACGTAGGGCTATTTGTAAAGGTCACGCGTCAATGGGAAAGAGCACTGTGTATTGTGTATAGGAAAACGGACAGTAACTGCAGTATGATGTGGTTAGCATGGCTGGGCCAGGAAATCCACAAGGTCAGCCAATATGTACATGTATTCGATACATGTGCCATATCTTTTACAATGGGTGATAAATTTCTGGTTTGTTTTATTTCAAAACGCAACATTCGATATTCTAAAGCTTGGTCCAAATCCAAGAGAAGAACCAACTCTAGTAATTTATGTGGTTTCAAATTATATCAGACGTTGCCTTTTTGATAGAAATGGTGTTTGTTGATGTGCACAGTTTCCCATTAGATCATAACATGCTGTTGTACATCCAAGGTCAAAGGTCTTTTAATCCATATTTGGCGTTGTTCTGGGACTGAATAGTGCGGACACTCTTCACTCGCAAACCACCAAAATTCGTGCTATTTTGACGTTGGAAAAGAAATCTCGTGAATAGAGTGCCCTCTCAACAATATCTACTATCTGGCACACACTAGAAACGCCAACTAAAATCATCCAACAACTTCATTTTACGAATTGTTTCAGTATCAAAATCAATAGGAACAGAAACAGTATGGTCAACACATTCCAGGAAAATGTTTCATTTGTTTCTTCCACCATTCTATATTTCCCTAAAATTATCACATTTTTTATCCAAAATGCTATGCAAATGATTCTCCACGCTACGCAGAAATTATGTGCGATAAATCATACAAATTTTACACAATCTTACATAACTTTAGACAGTATTCGAATATCTTGATGATTTTTAGGCATTTTTAAGGGCAACATAAATATATATATTAAGAAATCAAATATCGCGCCCTCGTCGAAACCTCCATGTAATCGAAGGTCGTAAAGGTTAATCCGATAACAATAGAGGGTATTCATTACTTCATCATTTATGTGGTTGCTCATGCATAAAATTCCTCCACATAGGCTGTTTAGCTTAATCGGGAAGTGACCTCTTGAAATAATATCACACTGATCAGAAGGATCTTTATATTATTACAGCGAGGCCCACATACAATGTTCAACACAAAGTGAACGATGTTATAACTTGGAGGGCTGACAAACCAGGAAAGTTGAAAAAGAAGGAGGAAGAACGGAATTATATCCTTGAGATAATCCCGTAGGTTATCCTGTCGCACCTATTCATAGTCCTTTATTCTCAAGTAGTTACACATCTACTTGAAAGTAGCCTTTGATGTGATGTGTGTTGCCGACTACGGTTGATTAATGTTCACTCCAGAATTGAAACCATATCCAATGTTTCTATAGATAATTCCTTGAAAGTATGACACGTGTGTGTTAAGTACCTGATGTTGCTCTGCAGGGATACCACACGTGGATACTATAAGAAAGAAATGTAGTTTTGTAAAGATTCAAAAAAATCCGCCCATTTTGGAACATATATTAATTATTTAGGAGAGTGTTTTAGGATTTTGTTAGAAACGGGATGATTTTTGATCATCTATATTTTATTGTTTTAATGTATTTTCCTGTCATTTCCTGCAAACCTTATTATTATTTGCCATGGAACTTCGGTCATATTTTATTTGATATATTGATGGTATACAGACACTGACCTTTCCCTAAAACTAGTAAGCAGCAACTTGTGTATCACACCCGTCATGGGTTCGAACCCTTTTGTTGTATTTTATTGTTAAACCTAAATAGCGTGATTGCTTTATAATGAGCGGCAACACACATATTTTGTTTGAGGATAGCTGGATCTATCTCCTTTCTTTACATCTTCTCTGGACAAACCAACACCAAATTCGACTGACGTGTGTACAACGTGGGATGCTATGAGGAAATTGAACACTCGTTGTCTGATCATGCATGTGTGTGTTTATGGTTCGGATAGCGGTAACTTAGCAACTCTCGTTCCCCTTGGGTTTATTGAATACACTCTATATAAAGTCATCAATATGTCGTTTCCCATGTGAGCTATTATAAGATGGAGAGGAAATAGATTACGTAACGCATTGACACCTTGTGCCGATTTGAAATCTGACAAGCTATTCATCGAAAGGTACCTTTTGTTTGGGACAAAGGGCTTCCACCATTAAATCGGTAAGCTGACCCGACAGTGTATTAGCAGGCTACTGTCAATAAGTGATCAAATGCAAGTCGCGTGAAAGCGCTTAATGGAATAAAAAGTACCTATTGTTATACATAAACCCAAGGGTGTGATTGAGTAGCCGTAAGCACAAAAGGCACACATTAGCCGCTAATGCATAGAATCGCTAACCGCGTAATATTGACATCCAACTAGTTTGCCCCGCAGGGCTACAAAGAACCGCTAACCGCGAAATATGGATATCCAACTAGGTTGCCCCTCGGAGCTTCAAAGAACCACTCACCGCGAAATATGCATATCCAACTAGTTTGCCCCGCAGGGCTACAAAGACCCATTAACCGCGAAATATGGATATCCAACTAGTTCGTCTCGCATGGCTACAAAGAACCACTTACCGCGCAATATTTTTACCTCAAAAAAAGAAATAATATCTACCAAAAACGTTTCAAAACGTAAAAAGTGGCCAAAGTTTAAAAATCTTTCCTGTGTGGCTTTTTAAACTTGGTCCCATTTATGAAAGTTTCTAAAGACCCATACGAAGTCATCTATAGGCTACTTGCTGGTTTTCTTAGTTGTCAGTGTTTATTTTGTAGAGCAAATGAATTAATGTTCGTGCGTAATTGAAGTTTTTCCGTATAGACGTTATAATGTATTTTGATTTGAGAAAAAGTAGCAAAATACTCACTTTGTTAAATTCTTCATCGTCATGTGCGATTTTGCGTCTTATGTACAGATGTAGGGCCTATATGTTGCAGTTTGACACACAGTCAATTTGCTAAGTATATATAATACTCTACTACTCTTTATGAACACGCAATATAATAAAACATAAACCTTGAAATGTTTTTGATAATACATAGCCTACGTCATATTGCACCGCTTTCGAACAGTCTTAAACCTATAGGAGCACATTGTTGCATGTAAAAATTAGGACTCATTCTTCATGTTATTACTACTTTACTAAATGGGACCAAGTTTTAAAAAGGGTGAAAAGCCACACAGGAAAGATTTTTTAAACTTTGGCAACTTTTTACGTTTTGAAACGGTTTTTGGTAGATAATAACTATTCTATAGTAAATCGGTTATACCATGGAGCTGGTACGGTAGGCATAGTATAATTCGGGATATTAAAAACCCGGATTAAATAGCTGCTTGACGAGCCAGAATATGGTATACTAGATTTCGCGGTTCTCGGGTTGGGCGGTTCTCGTGATAGGCCTATCTCTAATTACCCAACACCCAACACCCTTACCATAATACTTGTCTACCCATAATCTAAAAAACCAATCGTTCGCCTCTTCCAAGCCCTGTCCTGCTACCACATTGGAGGACCCAAAAAAGTCAAAAATGCCCCGACATTCTAGTAGTATCTGGATGTAGGCCGTCAGTTCAATCGGGAGAAATGTGAACGCAAACGGGTTATATAGGCCTTACCATAACTGATGATTTTTATGTTAACCTGTTAGTCACATTGTAATGCTTTCCGATGCGTGATGCGGTACTCTGCGCACACCCCCGTTGATACTCCGCGATAGCACAACGCGAGACGCGATACCGCACCGCGCGTACGCGATATTGCACCGCGCGACACCGCGCGAACGCGATAGCGAGCGGACGGACGGACGGACACTCTGTGATTAGTATTATGATGGGTAGAGTTTTATCTGCACATAGTCAAAGACGATTCCTTACTAGCCACAGACCGTCCGACAGGAAGTAGTTAGAACAGGAACCATTCGTTACAATAAAGAAATGGCTGTTGGTGGTATATCATGTTTTCCCATTCATGTGACCCGTGATATCCGACATTGCCCTTATGAACTCTCACCCTCCCGGCTGTGAAAATGATCTTTCACCTTCTGTCGCTAATTAAGTTAAATAACGCCCTCTGTTGACTATGTATCGCTAAAGAGTCAGCCGACTTTTCATAAGCCGAATCCTGATGCTGAGGAAATCAAGAAATAATTACGATGATGTCATCAATTTCTATCGGAGTTTACTACTTTAAAACGAATGTTTAAGTACGATAAAGCAAGTAGCGATCGATGGTGATGCAGCAACACGTAACCCGTATCCGTTCATAGTGCGGTGGCGTCCACGGCATATTCACTGTGACCTTTCCAGCCATAAATCCGCTTATTGAAGATTAAACCGATATATGCAGTACTAAACCATTATATAGTAATCTATAGTCCAATGCAAATTTATTACCACCTGATAATATTGATCCAATGAGCTACCGAATTGTCCGCTACGGACGACTAATCCAATCGATAATGACTCTATTGACATGTACGAGCGGAGCTCCACTGACCGAGTTTTGGGGTATTTTTCGCTGGTTTGCAGCTGTTTGCTGTCATTTACTCATCAAGGCGGACCACCGTTATTATAAGGACTATGCCAATTATTTAAAGATTGACATGTAGAGAATAAGCCATAATTGATTGACAGAAAGTACTAAATTTGTACCTATGACGGTTTTATGACACCAATCTTCCAAATACGACCAAAAAATGGCTGCCCGGTGAAGCAAAATGTGCATTAGAATAATACGGCGAGTTTGGATAGATGGTAGGATTTCTTTTTAATAAAAATGTATGTTCCCCCGTTATTAAAGCTTGTACCGGGTTGAAGATTCAGATATTTGGAAAAGATTAAGTAATTGAAACATAGAGCAAGTACTAAAATCATAGCTTTTTTCCTTTTTAATATATGATGCTAACTAGTTCATCCCATATAGCTACAACACAGCGCTACCAGTAGGGTTCAATTGCCTATTGTGAGTGCCCCTGTGTTGTGTGCATACATGTAGTTAACAATAACTGCATGATGTAAAAATCGTAAAAATGGCAGCCAAATTCTGTTCGCAATTTTGGCATGGAAGTTACAAGTTACATGACCCGATGTATGAAATATCCCTGGAAGAATTTTCCGCCCACAGAGGGCAGTATTATAAAATAATAATTTATTGTAACGATCAAACAGAGGGGCAAATAAGCAATTTTCACTGATCGACAGAGAGGGGTATAACAGTAATTTATTAACAAATTAACACATTTGACACCATTATTTTTATTTTTATTAGAATTTTAATAAGTTTCGTTCAACATAATTTGGAGAAATTGACGGATAATACAGGTTTACTTAAATAATTATCCACAGAAATATGAAGTTCATACTTTGCTAACATTCAAAGTTATAGCTGTTTTAAGATTGGCATTTTTGGTTTAAAAGGTTTTAAAAAAATCACAAGAACTGCATTTTTCAAATCAAATATCTCGGCTCATGTCACTTTATCAGAAATAACAGTCGGGGAAAATGAAAAGACCAGACTGTGTATATACATTTTAAAAAGCTACGGTCCAAAAATGTTGCACGCTGGAAAAGCAGATGCAAATACGATATAATACAAAACATTGTCTACAATTTCCCTCTTTAATAGTGACCCTGCCTGCCCCCTTTAAATTATTCATTCAGCCGTTCCAGTGTTTGTATATGTCATTGTGATATATTTAAATGTTGCATCTTTTAGCTATCATTTGAATAAAATGTTCACTTCATTTCACCTTCCAGAAGAATCTGGTCATAGCATTAATGATTATTGCATATTTTTAATATGCTGCTTTTCCTATGTTATTATTAGTGGATCAGCTTGATCCTTTTAATATTTTTTTTTATCACAAAACACCTGTTTTTGTGACTGTACATGTACAATGGCATAAATGCGACTAGTGGCAATTTTTCCTGTTTGGAATCTTTAATATAAAATGCGTAACTTCCAATTTTGAACATGAACTCCTGACCGGCTGGGTTCGGCACACTGGACTAGGAACTCTAGTCCAGACTCGGAAATAAATGAACTCGTACTTGGCACTGACTCGGATACTCGGGTACTTAATTTCAATCTTGTTCAGATTGAGTGCCACAAGCTTCACGTTTTGCGTCTTTGCGGCATCCACATCTCTTCACTCGTCATGTTCTTATTGTTTATCTTAGTAATATAATTATATCATAATGTATTCTTTATCTTGCCTTTTCCATTGTGAAAACAAATAAACCTGAACTTCAACTTCAACTTTCAATTTTCCAACTTGCAACATTCCTCCATGATATTACTGGTCGAAAAAAAAGTGAATGTCTCAATATGCCTCGAAACACGCCCGTGCTGAATACACCGTGTAAAGCTATATGTCATATTCCTTCTTAAGCAGTTCTAGCTTAGTCTTCACAAAGTCATAAAATTGGTACGTCAAGTCGAGTTTTTCTCTAAGTATTGCGCGGACTTCTGCAGATATGGGCTTCTTGAAGTTTGTTTGATATTTTTCTATGGTAAGGAGAAAAAAAATTATAAAATTAGTGAAGAACCAAAGCAACATTGTTCTATTGCTTGGGTATTTCGGACAATTTTTGAAAGTTATATTATAGAGGCCATGCATGTGACGTAGTTTATACAACCAACCATGCCAGGATGCTACACTAATTTGAACAGAAGCATTACCACTAACATACACATAAGTTTTATTCAACATTTAGATATATTATGTGCTCCTGGATGATCCCAAAAGTTTATTGAATATACTGCATTACAATATGGGTTCTAGTTCGAATCCTTTGCCGTCAATCGACTAAAACATGCATGGCCCCTATTGGTGTTGATAATATTAGTTATGCTTCATTTGCATTATTTGGAGTACTGAACCAGTAAAAACTTGTATATTTGTGCAGGTGTTATTACGATTTGAGTAGCTCATTAACTCTTTTTACATGCAGCATGGAAAAGATCAATAATATATTATGATACTTAGGGACCGCTCATTATTAATGCGGGAGAGGGCCGGGAGAATGTTGAGCTTTATGGGTGAAAATACCTAACCCCCTATTGCGATGAATCAATTTCACGTAACCCCCCCCCCCTATTGAATCAAACAAAATCACATGACCCCCCCTTTAGAGCAAACTTCAATATCAGTCATAGAGATTGGGATTTTGACATATGGTAGATGGGGTTGGAAAAAAATCCTTAAAGTCATAGTGAATGTGGTAATGAAATAAGTTTATTGTTCTTTTTGACGCTAAACTGATCAAATATGGTAAAAATATTCTCACGAAGCGCAAAAAATGTGCAATTTTGTGACTGAAATTGCCAAATATAAGGTTAATTTGGTCAGAAACCCACACTAGGCCTACTGTCAGGCCTCAATATGGGGGGGATTGTATGGACCATCCCCCCTGGCAAATATTGGGGGGAATTTTCGTGAGAAAAATAATAGGTGTGTGCTTGCAGGTGGGGTGGTCATGTGGTGAGGAGTGAGAGGTTTGTGTGTGTAGCATGTGGCAGTGGCGTAGATTTGGGTTTTTTTTTGTCATTGGGGGATGGGGTAGGAAAAAGAAAAAAAGTATAGTGAATCCAGCATATTTTGGCCACTGACTATGTTTATGGTACAACAAATGCGCGCTTCGCGCGCAACTTTTTTGCCATATTGAAGCTAAAATGGTGCAAAATGGGAACAATTTTGTGCAAATAAGTCATTAGATAATAATTACTTCCAGGATACTTGGTATTATATATATAAATAATAGTGAATGACTATTAAATTTCACTGACCCCCCCTCTCAGGAAAAATAAAATCACTTACCCCCCCTGTTTGTCAAAGTGAAAATCACATAACCCCCCTACATTTTTCCCAGCCCCCTCCCACATTAATAATGAGCGGTCCCTTATGTTGATTATCCGGGTGATTATCTGCCTTCGGGCAATGGTAAAGGGCCAATAAAGGGCATTGGCAATGCCCTTTATTTAACGTTTTCCTTAAAACATTTTATTATTACTTTCTTCCCAGATTCGCCACTAAATTTCATTAGATTCCATTGCCTTAACAGAATTGATCACGTCTCACATCATTTTGCAGCCAAATCGATGGTAATAAATATTGTAGTGAGCTGTCATAGAGTCTATGTTGTGATCAATTCTATTCAGTGGCAGTGGTACCTGATGAACGTAACGCTTCTAATGAGCGAATGCTTTTTGTCCAATCATATTGTCAACAGAAACATTATTTAGTACCTTATTGGCTACAGTGGTCAATCACTTATCGCTTGTTAACACTTGAACATACCTGATCTCTTCTTTCGTTCAGCAGAGTGATAGTAGGTCACAATGCCTTAAACAAGCTAGGCGCTAGTTTCAGTATCTTATTGGCTATAGGGGTCAATCATCATCGCTTAACTTGAACGTACCTGATTCCTTTTTTCGTATGTCAGCCTTATAATCGGTCACAATGCCTTTAAACAAGCTAGGCGCTAGTTTCTCCATAAGTTTGAGTGTAGATTCGTAGTCCTCTAGTAGTCCAACTATTAAGTATTCCTCTTCTACACGTCTTTTGGCCTCATTTAATGACCATTTTAGATCGGTGCTATAGACAGAATGGAGAAATGTTGGTATAAAGTTTATATCAATTTCCCTGGACCTTTGGATGTCACATCTTGAAAAATCACATAAACATGCAATTTTGATCGGAAATATATATTCTAGTCTGACTGTTAAGAGGCAGCGCAATGCGTATTATATACGTCATTAATATATTCTTGTTCATTGATTAAAAATAAAAAATAAAAATGTAGACATTTATATAGCGCTTTATGCCGTAAACAGCCTCTAAGCGCTTTACATTTATTCCGCCGTCATTAGAATATGTCGGAACCACGTTTGCAGCCTACAAGTGGCGCAGGGTCCATCAGTACAACGACCGTGACTACCCCTAACAGCTTCCCATTGCACCTGGGTGGGGTGAGGCAAGCGAGGCAAAGCGCCTTGCCCAAGGGCGCAACACGGTGGTGGGACGGGGAATCGAACCCACGCACTTCGAGCAAGCTCTCAGATTATGAGTCCAAGGCCGTAACCACTGAGCCACCGTGCCCTCTACACGGTGGCTCAGATTGGTTAAAAGTGGATCACATGACCAAAAATAGTTCTACCATCAGTACTCCTATCCGTAAATAGTACCTGTAAGCCGTAAATAGTATTTTCAATGTCCCGGATGAGCCGTAAATAGTACCTCCAAGCCGTAAATAGTACTTTTGACCATGCCTTCCGCGTGCGAGCATTTGATGCGACGGAAGTTCACGGAACAGTTCGCGCACGCGAAACTGCCATAGCGTGATTTCGCGCTGCTGTAATTGGTTAGCCCGATTTTAGCTTATTCGATTTTTTTGAAGGGCAAAATATAGATTGTGTTTAAATTGGTTTTTCTGTTCACTCAGGATAGAAGCTGGAGTCAAAACGTCAAATAATTTTATTTTAACCAATCAATGAACAAAAAACATATTAATGAAGTATATAAAACAAATATAAATATTGCCTTTATTCGAAGTTCTGGTTAAAACTATGGTCCCTCGATGAGATCAATTAATACTATTTTCCTTCTAGGCTGCGCCCCTCAGGAAAATAGTATTATTGATCTCACGTCGGGCCCATAGTTATAACCAGAACCTCTCATGGCAGTATATATTTGTATATTGATACTGTCACGCGCACGTGTACCAATCAGATTATCCAATCAGATTGCATTCAAACTTGCGCGATAGAAAATTTGTGCATAGTTTGAGACCTCCTTGTCTTTCAAAGACAGATACTCAACCATAGAATAAATTAGTGGCGTAGCCAGTGGGGGGGTGCGGGGTACGGTGATCCCCCGGCTCGTCATGGCCGTCGGTTCATGTAAGGCCGTCGCGTCGGTAGACGGAAGGCGTTGGTGAAAAAGATAATGGGTTAACAATAGACTATTTTTTACCCAGGGTGACAGAAAAAGGGGAGAATTGTAAAGAAAAATGATAAAATTTGTGAATGAAATTGAATTTTACACAAAAATGTTGTGTTTTTATGATGGTACCGCCTATAATCAGGTAGAGAGAGGTTAAGCGATTTTTTGTAAGCCGAGGAGCATTTTTTGGTACCCTGTTTGGAAAATTTACCCCTGGCGGCTCATAATTATTGCCCACCCCCTTACCTGACCAGGATTGGAACATATCACTCGCTATAAAATGGTACCTGCATTTTGGATGTGTGCCACAGAAGAAATGAAAGATCATAGAGAGATATTCTTCCTTTACACATGCTTTATGTTCTTTTAAGACGCATTGGTCAAAAGTCTATGAAAATGAAGAGAAAAAAACCATTGAATTAAATTTCGATCATATTTTGATCGAAATTACAAGAATTTTCTTTAAAGGTGAACCTCATTGAAAATAAAGTTATATATCACAGGGGCGGATCCAGGAATTTTTGATAGAGGGGGCGCCTTTTGGTCAACGACGAAAAAATGGTGTTAAGGGGGTTACCCCTCGAAAACTCAACGGTTTTGGCCCATTGTTTGCTGCTCATGGCCGAATTTGTTCATTTTTTAAAATTTATTTCATTTTTTGTATTTTAAGTTGGGCCGGCGCCCTTTGCTAGGCAAAAAATAGAGGGGGCGCGCGCCGGCTGCGCCCCCCCTAAATCCGCCCTGTATCAACGGAAAGCTTATGATATCAGGATACTTTGATTTTTTGATGGCCAATAAAGCTGAAAAATTACAAAAATGAATGAATTTTTGGTCTTTTTTAAGGCGCCCAAAAAGCACCCAAATCAATCGTCTTTGACCTTGGGAATGCTCGTGACGTAAGCTCAGGGTTCGCAGTCACGTGATCCTACTCGGAAACATGTAAACAAGACTTGCTTCCTGTACTTTGCAAGCTGCCCGGCAAGTCTGATTTTCACAATAAAGCTTGAAATGAGAAGAATCTTCAAGTTGCTGATTCCTTCTATATAATAGAATTATTGTCAACACGAAAATTTTCCGTAAATTATTGACAAAATCAGTCATAACTGGCTGGGTATAACTGGGTAATTGAGTTTGAATTTCGCGCTGGGATCAATTCCATGCGCAAATGCTTGCTGCTGCTACCGTATACCGTTCATGTCATGGACTGAATAAACATGATCGAATAACAAATTAAATAACTTGTTTGTGACATTCCCTATTCTTGATTCGTTTTAAAATATCTGATTTTCAAAAATATCATCTTATAGTAATCAAAAATTTAATAAAAAAAACCGCCGATTTCATCAAATCCAGCCCAATATTTAGCGCATTGCGGTAATACATTCTCCCGGTACATTCTTTCCACACAATCACGATTGAAAGAGATACTTTATTATAAAATAAATACAATTTAGGCTTAGTAGACCGTTATTTGATGGAATTCTGAAATCTGAATAAAATTAAAATATTGTCACTTGTGTCACGATTCTTTTAATGATACTACAATCAGTGTACTGAAAAAGTGAAACATTCATGTTTTATGGATTACCGAACACGATGCGTAAATTGCTGCTGAAGAAATTACAGGGAGCCGCGCCGATCAAGGTGGGTATGGCCGTATGCACAAGCACAGCGACTCGCTTCGTCTTGGCGGTAGCACTTGCGACGTGTTTCAGCAGATTTGATCAATCGTTCCCTTATATTTGGAACATTTACAGGAATAAATTTTGCTGATGAAGTAGCAATAAGTTGGAAATATCAGAATGTGAATATCAAATCGGTCATTTTGTCTGCAAGTACAGTACGTACAGTCGCGGATATGGAACACTCGGCGACTGAGACGCAGTCATAGTGAGTCACTGAGTTCACCCCGTATGTATCTACGAGTTCGCCTATCATACATGACCGGCGGTTGTAAAGTTAAGAAATAATTAAAAAATCCCGTACATGTACCTTATTCTATTCCTTCATTTTCTCATTGTAATAAGTTCATCTCAACTTGGTGTGACAATCTGAACTAGTAGCACTAGCAGTTATTTTTTGCAATCTGTTTTCATTCCGGTTCTTCGGCGAATCTTCGCTCTTCGTACTGTATGATTCCCTGCATATCGTGGATGGCTTGGCCTATCCCAAATCACCCCGGCCAGCACTTTTCCCATTTTTTAATCCACACACTTTATTCAGGAACTTCATTCTTGATTTGATCATAATGTTTCCTTCATGTTATTTTATTTTATTGAAGATTTTTTTCATGTAAAGTAAGTTGACAATGACTGAGTTCGTGCATTGGCCCATGCATGCCACACTAGTAATGCATCCAGGACATTGTGTTTATAACCCGGAAGTAACTGTGTGTCCCCGTGCTGACGTCATCAACGAAAGCGCCCAATTTGAACGATTTCGTTTTGTAATTTAGGGGGGGGTGCCATTATCCAATCTTTGCATGGAGATTATGTCTATCCTGGTACGTTAGGCAAATAAAAAATATTCTTTTCTGCTTCCTGGCATCATAAGCTTTCCATTGATATATAACTTTATTTTCAATGAGGTTCACCTTTAATAAAATTTGATATATCAGGCTTAAATTCAAAAGAACATATTCGACATATAAGAAAGAGTAGAGGGACATGGTAACTGTTCTGACTTAAATTTTGACTTAAAACCAGTGAATTTTGATGTTTTGGTCAATTATGACGTCATCGTGGCGTCAATCTGGGGATGTTTGTGCATTTTTTGGTGTTAATGGAAACAAGATAACTATACTTATCCATTAGTTTGTTTAGTACCAAAATCATAGACATCGGTCGTTTAATAGTGAACGAAATGGCATACACGTGGCTTCAAGTTTTCATACCTCATTCATTCTCATTTCCACTCCAAATTTTTTCTTCACTCGATCCACACTTCCTGGAGTTTTGTCTCCATGCTGTCGATAATAGTAACTGGAAACGAGGAATTCGATCGGATCTCTTATCATATTTATGTAGACTGGATGAATTGACCTGTAAATGAAATAATCGTGCGAGAAATTTGGTCAAGTTGAAAAATATAGAGGCAAAGTCCCCGGGGGCAAAGTTCCAATTTACGAGATCAGAACGAGGGAGTTCTACCTCCGCTCATGGCATGGTTCTGTACATGCCCGATGTATATGGTAGCTTCCCGGGGTAGCTTCTTCATATCATCTGCAAATGGGAGCAAATGTAAAGATATCTTTTCCAGATTTTTGTAGGTGACCACAGAGCCCTAATTTTAATACACTAGAATCGGTAAAATATCGAAATAATTACAGATTTATATTAACCATGTTAACTGAAACAAAAACTGTCTTTAAAAAGACAACGCCATATATGAAGATCATAAAGATCACATATTTGTCATCCAATTTTCCCTGTTAAAAAGACAAAATTGATGTTTTGTACATCAATTATTTCATTAATTACAATTTCAACAATAATTGACAAATATCAATTATTCATTTTCCTATCTATTTATTTACCCGGGTTATTTACATTTTGAACTACTTTTAAAGGGGTAACCCTATTGGTTTTGGATATGGATTGTCTTTAAAATTACATAATAATATCAAATATCGCCCCCTTTATGCTGCTTTGTGAAAAAACGAGAGCATTTTCAGCGTAAATGTGAATAAATAGCCAAATTTGCAATCCAATACGTGAATTGCATTCTGGGTAGACAAGCAACAACAACCATTTCCGTTCGTATGACGAATTTAATGCTGACATGCTGTACAATCAATGCCCGGCCCGTATTGAACGAAAAATATTTGTTTTTTCGTACCGTTTCAGAAAAAAAGGAAATAAAATATATTTCCCCTTGCAATATGTACATTTCAAATGAATATAAAAAAGTTTGGGTTAAAATGGAGAGGAAAAAAAACCAATCCGTACCGGATTTTGAACCGGGTACCTCTCGGGTAGAAACATGAAGCGCGCGCTAACCGACTGAGCTAATCGGCCCACTGCCTCCATTGGGGAAATTTTATAATTAAATACGGCACACCGTCTAGACGCGTCTCCTCAGCAGTTAGTGTGGTTCGCTTTTTTCACAGAATGTGTATGACGCGAAACCAAAGTAGATGTTGAGGAGACTGATATTTCGAGCTATTTCGTTCATAATTCCCGGCCCAGAAATCCAAAGTATTTACCATTGTTTACAAACCGGTAGCCTGTAAAAGCCGCTGTGTTTCATGATTTCTCCGGAAATACATCGACTTGGAGTGTCAAATTTCAGGATAGTAATGAGAAAAATAGTATCTATTATGTGATACCAAAACCTCATCAACAATGAAAAAAATCGTGGGGATGATGCTGTCGATCGGGTTACGGACCTTTAACCAACGGAATCACACGTATGTTCTACCAAAAGATGTTTTGCCTAAATCTGGTTGGAGTAGGTTGTTTATCAATCCAACCCACAGAATTAGAGAAGGAGAACCGGGACTCGACCGCCATCTCGATACAGGTATGGATCAAAATTGGGGCTATTCGGTTTCCCTCGGAATGCGCTCGAGGCATACGTTGTCATGCAAGCGAGGCATGGATGATGGGCGCAATTGAGAGATCTGCGTACTTGATGCGACTTGCACGCGAGTATCAAAACGCTTCAGATGAGACGCAGAGTTGTTTTCGTTCGTCTCCGCGCAACGTCGGCATGGACTGAATACCCCCAATTTTCTTCCCATAGCTGACGGCGCGAATGTACGTGGTGTTATAGGGAGTCCCGATTATCCTTCTTTAATTCTGTGATCCAACCACAGCAGCATACGCCATAGGCCAAGTGTTTTTTAAATGCGTAAAACCAACCTGATTTTAATGCTAACTATTGCATTGGTCACGGTAGTCCTGTGACCTCTCCGGAAAAGGCCGAGCGTTAGATTTTCAATCACATAATAACATTTCATCAAAACAATTCATGTGTGATGACTGGAAGTGACCTCTTAATGACCTTTGACCCCAAATCTCTGTATGATTTATAGACACTGGGCAGTAACAATGCATGTGTGCAAGCCCATATCAAAAAAATGAGACCTTTTCGGACACCGGCAAATTTCACATGCAAATTAGATATGTAGTGGGTGACTACCCGATAAATTTTTGGGATACCATAGTGGATACCTTTCAGGTAATAGGTACCGGATGACTACCCGATGACTGTTTTGGGAAACTAGCGGGTAACCACCCGATGACTTTTTGGGGAACTAGCGGATAACTACCCGATAACTTTTTGGGGACCTAGCGGATAACTTTTGGTGACGATATTCCTGGTGAACTCTTTGGAGACTTCCTGTTGACCTTTTGGAGAATGCAGAAATACAAATCCATGAGTATGCACAAATTTATTAGGCAATTTAGCCTAATATTTGAATTTGGGAGAAATACAACTCTGTCATGGCAGTTGAGCTTGTGCTATCTTGCTATAAGAAACTTGAAAGTGTACAATGTAATATTGTAGTATTGTACAAAGATAATCTTCTGATTTAATTTGGTTCACACTGCAAACCTTACAATTAATGTACAACCAAATTGTTATGATCATGAATCAGCATGTATTACAGTACCTAAATGTGATCACATCACTGACACAGCCTATAATTTTTGTATCAAGTATTATTTATTTACAAACAAATAGCTTAACATAGAGCTTATCAGTTGATTGACTCATTAGCTGATGATAGTAGTAATTTAAAGACATTAATTTACAGTCAAAATCAACGCACTGAATAGTCTATTGTTCTATTGTGTCCGATTTGAGCGCTGACATATTGGAAAATGTTGCCAATCAATATTCATGAGAGTGTACATTCAACGTCCAATTTTCGAAATTGGGTGACTTGTGCTTAGCAGGTGTAAAATACATCTGACTGGGCGTTTTAAATACGTAACGCATAAAGCCATTGACATCATCGAATGGCTGCCTATAGTGTTGTTAGTGTTAGGCCTATGTGTGTGGGGGGGGGGCTGTGTTTAGTTTCTATAATAATTATTATAAGGCCTACATTTATTTGTAATTCCTTTCTTTTCCTTTCTCTGTAATTATTCTTTCCTTGATAAAGTATCACTCCTTCTTCTTATCTCCCTTCCCTTCTCCATCCCCTCTTACGTTTTGTCCCCTCTCATTCCTATCATTTTCCTTACCTTTCTATTTATTTACGTCTATTTATTTATTTCTCTTTTATTTCTTCCTCTTTCTCTCTTCCTCCAGTCCCCTCTCATTCTTCATACTCCCCTTCGCCACCCTCATCCCCTACCAAGACCTCTCACAGAAGAACTGCCCCCTTCAGTACGCCACTGTTTATGACATTCTCAGTCCTTCTTAAAATAAAATAAAATGTCAATTTGTGAAACAACTTTTATATAGGCCTATACCGGTATACTTATTATATGTTACATGTATAGGCCTACGTAGCTATTACCATTATACAATATGGCAGCCTTGATGTGTAATCATCAGCAAGCGCATTCAATTGATTTAAATGAAGCACCTAATGTCAGTGGGGTGACAACGAACTATACATCAGCGGCTAATGTGTGCCTTTTGTGCTTACGGCTACTCAATCACACCCTTGTGTGTTATGCTAACAAAAGGTACTTTTCGTTAAAGTAAGCGCTTTCACGCGACTTTCATTTGATCACTTATTGACAGTAGCCTGCTAGGTAAAGCGTTAATACACTGTCGGGTCAGCATACCGATTTAATGGCGGAAGCCCTTTGTCCCAAACAAAAGGTACCTTTCGATGAATAGCTTGTCAGATTTCAAATCGGCACAAGGTTTCAATGCGTTACGTAATCTATTTCATCTCCATCTTTATAATAGCTCCATGGTCAAAATCATGTATGATTTACTAGAAAAGATATAAACTAAAACATTCAAATGTGTCATATATTAGGTACATAGTGTATAAAGACTGCATCAATACAAATCATTTCCTACACATTTTCCTACCTGCATTGTCATATGAAATCAAGCATTCAATGCTTTATAATTCCTATAGCATGTTCCAGATTAATTAGTAAACATCTTGTAATGTCCTACATGTAAATCCTTACATTTTGGACTACAAATAACTTAAATATTCTGCACAAATATATTCCAACTGCTAACAGCTAGCTGCTCCATTTTGAATTCATTCAGTGACCTTTGACCATATACCCACCCACAATGCATTCTCAAAATGCTTAATGCTATTTTCAAGGTCAAATTAAAAGCGGATAACCACCGGGTAACTCCTGCAAAGAATCTAAGTTTTGGGGGACCTTCTGGGTAACTCAAATATTTAAGGTTTTTGGGAGACTTCCGGATGTCTACCCGAAACTTTTGGATAACTTAATTAGGTATTCGCAAGGTATCCACTAGCGGGCACTTTCGGATAACTCTAGCTCTGGAAAAGGTATCCGAAAGGTTTCTGATGACCACCGAATAGTCATCGGGTGGTAACCGGGAAACTTTTATTTTTGCTATGGGAGTGGCATCACTGTCTTAGGTAATTTTGGGAGAAATAGCATTTTGAAGGTATTTCATTTTATACCTGTAGTGACTATTTAATGACCTTTGACCCCACATGAAAAATGTATACACTGGGTAACAACAATTCACGTGTGAATATTTTATGCTATGTTTTCCTTAGCTAATACAAATTTGTGGGAGAAGTAACATTTTGAAGGTATTCGGTTCTACCCCGGAAGTGACCACTTGATGATCTTTGACCCCAAATCTGTGTATAATTTATAGGCACTGGGTAATAGCAATGTATGTGTGCAAATGCCGTCACTTTTCTACATAATTTTTGGGAGAAGCGCTGAGCATTTAAGTTGAAATCACAGCAGTATTCGCCAAAATTCAAGTGTTTCTAGAATGCCTTTAGATTGCTTTGAATGTTAATTTATTGCACATGCAAAGGAAGCATGGATACCTTTTAGAAATACTAGAAGCCAAATGGGAAGGTTTTCAATGAAATATTTTTGGTGTAAAAACGGAAGCATTATATATGACCGTACACCACGAATGAGCCGTAAATGTCATAAATTGTATTCTGAGTTACAGTGTGAAATGTGTATGAAGGTCGTATTCATAGGTAGCTCAATTAGGTGCGACATGTATCTCATGTTGATAGCGCCAGTCAAACACCTTAAAACCAATCAATAATCCTATTGTTGAAGAGGATAATAAGCTTCTACATATCTATATATTTAAATACACTTTAAGACTATATCATTAAATTTATAAAATTTACTTCGAGGACTGTTATGGTCCTGTGTCACAACCTGGGGTACCTTTGTGTTACATAGTAAAAAAATGAAATGGTTCAAACATTTTACCTACACATCTCATTTGAAGTGGCTTATCCTTCTGAGCATTTTGACACCTTTTTTATGGAAATCGGTTAAAAATGAGAGAGTACGGGCAAAAACAATCACAAAGTAGGGAGGATGTAACCCCACCTCTTTTTTCCACATTTACAATCATTCTCGGCAAGTATTGGTCTTTTAAATGAACTTCTGTATTTATTTACTTGGTTTAGATGTATGGGAGTTCATTTAGATATTTTTTTACTAAATTCAAATTTTTAAAGGGGGTTTTAAATCAAATTTACATTATGAATCCCTCCCCCTAATCCTCCTCCCCCTAATCCTCAGCCACCCTTGGCACATTTTATGTTAAACGTCATAAGAAAATAATTGAAAAATATTTTTAAACAGGATAAAAACACGAGTAATATAGAATAAATTAGCCTCAATTTAAGACCTAATTGAATCTTCTAAGTGAAGGAATACTCAAAAGACAGTGTTTTGAAATCCAAACTGCACATCAAAATGTAACAAAGCCATCTTTTTGGGTACCCCAGTATATGGCACAGGATCTTATATCTCCAAAATGTGAAAAATATCAAATTTTAATAATTTGTCATAAAATTTGTATTATATCGTGAATTTCATAAAATGAAAATTATTTGATATCAGAAAGACATTCTTCGTATTCAGAATGCAATTCGATAGGTCTGATGTGCTCTCATGTCCCACAACAAATGCTGTCGAAACGCTCAAAACGCTCGATTCCAGTTCCCTTAATTTAACCAAATTGTATGAAAAACCAGCATGACAAGAAGAGGAGGAAGAGAAATGAGGAATGCTGAAAATGTTGAAATATGACTTTAGCAAATCAATTAGCCAGCTGGGTTATTTTAATTCATTAATATAGGTTTGCAAACCGAAGAGGAAAGGAGATGTAAACTAAGAAGAAAAAAGGCTAAGGGGCATGTCGTTTTTTCTTCGGGGGGTCATGAATATGTTGGTGATCGGAGTACATTTTCTCGGGTCGAAATTTTTTACATTCCTCCCTTCTGCCTACATAGACTCAAGATAAACTATTCATTGCTGGAACCAAAGCATGGAGCGTGCAAAAACTTAAGTGTGAAGAAAATTTTAGCGAGGTCACCGCCGGGGGTCAGAGATCAGGCTCGAGGTTACACTCACATTGATACGCATTGGTCACGTGTCCAGAAAATTTTCCCGTGAAAATTTACCTATTAATGTTGACTGGTAGACATCGGACCCGGGCATCGGACGTACTCTCCTGTATCGAAGCGAGGTCACGTATTTAGCTATTTTTGAAGATATTCCACGTGCGAAATCGATGTAGATATATCGTTGATAATGTACAAAATGTGTCCATTTCGCACAGTCAAAGATAATGAACATACGAAGGAAAGTCTAATTATTATTATGATCTTTTTTGTTTGTAACAAATCATTATAATAAAGGTACAGCAATGTGTTAAAAATGGACTAAATTTAAACGCAATATTCATACGCAGAGATTGCCCATTGAAATGTGTGTGATACTTTGCGTACAAAACATTACATTGCGATTTCCCATTTTGGATTCCCAACGTAGAATAAAACGCGGATGGATGCTACGTTGAATATGCTGATTTTACCTCATGTCTAAGTCCATGCAACGCGCCCAATTTTCAGGACGAAAAAGTCTCATTTTGAAAGTAAAGTCATGATGTATGGATGTAGTGATCTTTAATCTATCAAAATATATGTTTTTGGGCAACTATAATATTTGGGGAGCACAAAAAACAATTAAGATTAATCAGCATGTAGATCAAAATTTTAGTCGAAATCAAAAGCGCAGCGGCTTGTTTGAATCAGGCATAGACTCAGCTTACTGTTATCGGGACTTTTATTTTTTCAATCACTATGCCCTCTATCGACCTAGGTTAGAAGCTGTTAGATTTGATCAAATATTATAGTCTTTATTTCAGCTCATTTGTTCTCCTTCGTGACGAATGAGCGCAATCCAGTTTGGAACCGAGACTAGCAATATTTAACACCGTATTAACGTACGTAAAAACGTACGCGAAAACGTACGTTCCACGTGCTGCGTTCAGAAAATCGCATTGTCTCTAATATAATTGGTTGATTACTTCCTTACTTCTCAACTGGAAAATAGAAAATGTGATCGCTAAACAAAGCAGGTGGGTTGGCTGCAAGTTGTTGTACTCGCTTTATCGCATATTCTTCTTTGCCCTGAGTAAAATGAGTAAAACTTTACAATAATATGTCTCGGTCTATGTAATTAGTTGTAGTAGTAGTAGTAGTAATAATGATAATAATAATAGTAGTAATCATCATCATCATCATCATCATCATCATCGTCATCGTCATCGTCATCGTCATCGTCATCGTCGTTGTCGTCATCGTCAGGGCGTGTATATCATGACTGAGTGAGCCTTGCACAACAAAAGAATCGGTTGTCCAGCGTTCTAAGTGAATATCAACGTCATCATCATCGTCGTCATCATTCAATGACTCATCATCATCCATAATAGATGACGTAATGCTTACCTTTAGATCAATTCTCTCAAAAGCATATACTATGTTACACCTTCTATGTATAATATCCAGCTTCAAGCATCTCCAGCGTAATAACATGTCCATTGTCCGGCTGCCACATTTCGGCATTTTATTGTAAATGATGGTGTGGTTCTTGAATATTGCAATAAAAATGGAAAGCAAAAATAGAAACAAACATAAGCACACACCTCAAAAATAAGACGAGTATTTAAAAAAGATAATATCCGCAGTTCAAGGCTGACTTAAGGTTAGACACTATTTTAAACTGTTGCGATTTGGTAGTGAGCTTTGGCAAATATTGCATTGATCATTTCATAGCGAGTGTGTAGAAGAATTCAAATATCACAGATATATATAGTTTTGTAGGTCCTGTGGTTCTTATAAAGAGGGTTGAAGCAACACTTTTGTAAACTCGTTAACAACAATAAATCAAGCAAGTTCAAAGTATATCGTCGGGTGCATCACATACTGGTCTATCTTGAATTTTTGACTTTTTTGAGAAAATTGGTATATAGTTCATTTTTACGGAGGTCTTCCAATACAACAAATTACAGACCTCAATTTTTCCTAGATAATCAGTTATAAAATGTTTAATTTAAACTATCTATGATTTTTTCAAAATACGTGTTTTCACATACTGATCTATCTCGAAAAAACACGCATTTCTAGAAAATCGCAATTGAAAATCATCGTATTAAGTTGACCTTTCTATAATTTAATTAGACTATGGATTTTCATGAAAGTGGTTTTAAATTAAAGCATATACTTAAAAGATTTATTTAAGTGGAATCTTTAATTATATTTACGTATGTAATATTGCTTAAAACTACACTTAAGTTGTAGTTCTGTATGTGAAATCGTTAATTTCCCGATATCGTATTGAAAGTGCATTACATACTGGTCTATCTCGAGATAGACCAGTATGTGATGCGTCTAAAATCATATCATTGTTCGCGAAATCGAGATAGCCCCAAGATAGACCAGTATGAAACGCACTTTAAATACGATATCGGGAAATTAACTATTTCACATACAGAACTACAACTTTAGTGTAGTTTTAAGCAATACTGCATACATAAATATAATTCAAGATTCCACTTAAATAAATTTGTTAAGTATATGCTTTAATTTAAAACCACTTTCATTAAAATCCATAGTCTAATTAAATTATAGAAAGGTTAACTTAATACGAAGATTTTCAATTGCGATTTTCTCGAAATGCGTGTTTTTCGAGATAGACCAGTATGTGATGCGTCCGACGATATGATTTGTAGAATGAAACTATTGCAAAACATCAAAGTGGGTTTTTTTACAATAAAATATTTATTAAGATAATGAAAATCAATTTTTGGGCTGCTTCGACCAACAGTACATCGTGTACCCTTCAGGATACGATACATGATTTACCGACAAGTGACTCATTTCGGAATGCGATCATGAATTTTGAAGAAAAAAAAGTTTCCACATGCTTCGTCGGGACTCGAACCAGCGATTCTAAACTTCCTCCGATTACGCGTCTAGCGCTTCACCGCTCGGCCACTGTGGCAGTTGAGCGGAGGAGTGTGGTAATAAAAGATAAATCTCATAATGCCATCTTTAGCCTTTTGTTTACTAAAAAAAGACGCGTTTTGTAAAGCTAGATTAGCCGTTTTATGCATAAATAGCACGAACGTTTGGGAAAGGTTTCAAACAAATAATAAAGACACTGATGTGATGATGAAATTGCGTAAGTCTTGAATTATCTGCGTCGCAATGTTTTGTTTTGGTTTTAGGAATGTGACCTTAAAATTTACGACTTCATAACATTATCATTCGAAATCAACAAAAGATATTTCAACACTATAAGTCCTCATTCTTTCTCTAGAATGTTTTGTACATGTATGTGAAATAGCTTCAACAATGGTTCGCTGCATAATGGTAAAAATAGCCTTGACCTAAAAAAGGGCGAGAGGTACTATATTTACGGATTCAGGCTAAATTTAAAATTGATATAAAACGTTTGTTTTTGATCGATTACAAAATTAATTTTGTCGTATAAAGAAATTGTATCTGGTGTGAATTACACTACAGTTTTTATTCCTAGGGCTCTTTGACTTCTTCAAATAATTTTTTTAATGATAGAGTGAATCCCTGGCCCTCTATAATTACGCACAAAAGATCGACCCCTTAAGGGCTGGGGTATGAACGTTTGGACAGTATTTATTTTGGGACATTAGAGCACATCAGACATATCGAATTGCATTCTGAATACGAAGAATGTCATTCTGATATCAAATAATTTTGATTTTTGAAATTCGCAATTTAATACACATTTTATGGCAAATCATTAAAATTGATATTTTTGATATTTAACAGTACTTGAAGTAAACTTTAGAAATCTGATGATTTATACTTAAAGTGTATGTAGGTGGGATGAAAAGCCGACGATCAATTGAAAATTTTGACCTTTCGTATTGAAGATATGGATTTTTTCCCAAAACACCAAAAAAAATTAGGTCTTTTTGGGAAAAAATCCATATCTTCAATATGAAAGGTCAAAATTTTCAATTGACCGTCGGCTTTTCCTTCCTGCTACATACACTTTAAGAATATATCATTAGATTTATATAATTTACTTCGAGGACTGTTATATATCAAAATGTGAAAAATATCAAATTTTTATAATTTGTCATAAAATTTATTATATTGTAATTTTCAAAAAATGAAAATTATTTGATATCAGAAAGACATGCTTCGTATTCAGAATGCAATTCGATAGGTCTGAGGTGCTCTCATGTCCCACAAAAATACTGTCGAAACGCAATAAACGCTCATTTTAGATCCCTTAAGGGTATCTAGTCTGGTGCCCAAATTAAAAACCCAAAAGTAGCGTCCGCACAATGTTTTTTTCTTGTTTCTATATCATCAAGACCTACTGATTCAGAAACTGACTGATGTCACCTCAGCACCCTTGGGCATTTTGAGATATCCAAGATGGCCGCCAAAATGACTGCCATCACATATAAATAGCCATATATTAGCTATATAAACAGGTATGGTGATGATTTTAGTGTCTTTGATAGCATTACATTGCATGTAATAATGCTATCTACTGAAGACAGCTGTGTTACATACATTAATGCAATCAGCTGAATATAGACATTCACTGCATGTAATAATACTGTCTACTGAAGATAGCACTACATTGCATGTAATAATGCTATGTACTGGGTTTTGGAGGTCAACGAATTCATATTAGTCATTATCTAAACCACAGAAGTCTTTATTCACGCTGAAATCCAATATGGCCGCCAAAATGACCACCGCCACATATAAATATCTATATATCAGCTATATAAACAGGTATGGTGAGGATTTTAGTGTCTTAAAATGGGTTTTGGGGGTCAACCATTTCATATTTGGCCTTATCACAGCCATAGAAGTCTTTATTCACGCCGAAATCCAACGTGGCCGCCAAAATGACCACCGCCATATATAAATAGCTATATATCAGCTATCTAAGCAGGTATGGTGATGATGTTAGTGTCTTGAATTGGGTTTTAGCGGTCAACCAATTCATATTTAGCCTTATCATAACCACTGAAGTCTTCATTCACATTGAAATCCAATATGGCCGCCAAAATGGCCACCATTACATATAAATTGGCTTATATGAACAGCTATGGTGATGATGTTAGTGCCTTTAAATAGGATTTAGGGGTCAACGAATTTCATATATGAATTGTTACATCTAAGTGCTGAGTGTGCTTAGGAGCTATAACAGTGATATAAAGAGCTTTGATTATATTCAAGGGGATTATGCGGTCACTTATTCATCAGGTACAACTACATTATATGGTAATGTCACAGGTGTCAGATGCTTGTTTTCCTCTTTCAGTCACCCCAACTGACATGTATCCAGATCAGGTGAATGATCGGGGGGAAAGAAAATGCTCGCTTCCATGTGATAACTTGCAAATGAGCTCGATTTACATTTTCAACAAATGCTTAGTTGTTTGTGGCAAATTATTCAACTTTGGTGTGGTTGTCAGTCACTTTCCGTTTGCAACTTTTGACAACCAAATGCTGTACCGAACCTTTGACATTGTCCCAGTTGGCTACAACAAATGTGGTAGCCTCTGCAATTGTGTCATCCACTGCTTGCTCTATATCACACAACTTGTCCAGCTAATGGTCATAATGGACACTATGTCATAGTGTCAGAACCAGAGTGGGCATGAGCAGCCAGACGTTGCGGTCGCTGAAATATTTATTATTGTATGCTTGGAAATACCTTCCCATCCATAGAAAGGTTACAGGTAAGATTGCCATGATGTAGCTGTATGTGAGCAACGGGAACGCATTCATGTCATCACATATGACTTTGGTCTTCTTAATCCCTTGGTTGGCAATGAAGATAACTTGCTGGTACATAATAACATCAGCTTCGCATGGTTTATTTTCATATCAGTCCGCTGGATCACAATACCGAAATTGACTTCTTGTGGGACAGAATAAGATTTTGCAAAACAAGTCGACGTTTTACAGTGTTTGTTTTTTCACACTATACAACAAAAAACATTGTGTGGATTAAGACGATATTTTGGGTTTCGGCACTATTTACGAGAAAGAATTTTTGACAAATCAGAGTACACAACCTGAGATGTTGATGCATACAATACTGCATTTTGTGAGCATACAGCAAAAGTGCTCGAAAACAAGCCAGTATTCAACATCAGCTTCGCCTTAATAGCTCCCTGCTACAGAAGCAAATCACACTTATGGCATTAAGAACAATGTTCAGATCATCGACATCATTTGTCAACAGCTCTGGGATCGTGCGAAAGATCTGGGTATTTGGGTATTGATCCAGCGGACTGAATATATGAAAACGAACCATGCGAAGCTGATGATACTATGACCCAGCAGGTTGTCTTTATTGCCAACCAAGGGATTGAGAATATCAAAGTCTCATGTGTGATGACACATGTTGCCCACATATTACCATGATTACTACCTGAAACCTTTCTATGGAAGGCATATTACTACCTACCTGTAACCTTTTTATGGAAGGTACAAACATTAAAGTATTGCATCGACCGCAAAGAAGCATGTAGATATTGTACCACAATTTCTGGTTCCTCATATCCTCCCTGGCTGTGACATTGTGGCATATCGTTGGGAAATTGAAAAGGCAAATTACTGTTATCAAAGTGCTTCTAAAAGGCCATAGTTAGAAGTTGGGTGATATGGAGTAAGCCGTGGATGACATAATTGCAGAGGCTGCCACCTTTGATTCAGCATGCAATGCAAGCAGTCAACTGGAACAACGTGAGCGATTGGGTACTACAGCACTTGGTTGTCGAAAATTACAAAACGAAAAGTGACTGACAACCACCTCTAAGTTTAGACCTTGCCACCAACAACCGGGCGGGGCATTTGCTGAAAATGTAAAACGAGCGTATTTCGCAAACTAGCATCTAGAGCCAGTGTTAAACCAGGATCCACCTGATCCATGTCAGTTGTGTTGGCTGAAAGATGAACCTAATAAGTTACATTGCCCGATAATGTGCAACCAGCACCTTCAAAAAATATTCAGGATGATATGCTGTGGTTGTCAGATGGACAGAAACTGTCATGAGCAAAGTAATCATATGAAGATTATGATGACGAATCTGATGAATAAGTGACCACATCTTCCCATTAAACATAATCAAAGCTGTTTATATCATTGTTATACCTCTTAAGCACACTCAGATGTACGTAGCCATTCATGAAAGATGGCGGCCTTCTTGGATTCCAGTGTGAATAAAGACTTCAATGTTTTAAATAAGGACAAATATGTGGCAAATATGAACTCATTGACCCCTATTTAAAGGCATTAACGTCAGCACCATACCTGCTTAGATATCTGACTATAGCTATTTATATTTAGTGGTGACGGTCATTTTGGCGGCCATATTGGATTTTAATGTGAATGAAGAATTCACTGGTTTATATAAGGACACATATGAATTCATTGACCCCTAAAACCTATTTAAAGACACTAACACCATTTCCATACCTGTTTAGATAGCTGATACGTAGCTATTTATTATGTGGTGGCGACCATTTTGGCGGCCATATTGGATTTCAATGTGAAAGAAGATTTCAGTGTTTTAAATAAGGACAGATATGAATTCGTTGACCCCTAAAACCTATTCAAAGACGCCAAAATCTTCATCATACCTGCTTATATAGCTGATATATGGCTATTTATGTGTGATGATAGCCATATTGGCCCAAGGGAGCTGAGGTGGCATCAGTCGGTTTCTGAATCAGTAGGTCTTGACGATATAGAAACAACAAAAAAACATTGTGCGGACGCTACTTTTGGGTTAAGCCGATATTTTGGGTTTCGGCACCAGACTAGAAATGTTTGTTAAATTCGGAGCAAGTTTAGGTTTGACCCATGTGGAGCCTAAATGCGACCTTTGACCTGGTGCTTATAACTCGAGAACCAAACGTCACAGATAAGCCAAACTATGATTTTCTAATATGAGAGGAATGCTTTGATGTGATTTTGAACAAAATGTATATCTGTTTTCAAATTTTTTTTCAAACCATAACTCTTTTTGGAGCAAGGTGCATAGAAAAGTTTTCCTGGTATATAAAGTCTTCCGCATCGATATTATATGGTTGCAGGCCTTAGTTACGGTGTACCATCTCCGCCAATTTCCTTTTTAATTTCCCCTTTTTTAATTTCCTTTTTTTTTAATTACCCCTTTTTTTTTTTTTTTTCACTTTTTTTTTAATTCCCCTTCTTTTTTTGAATTTCCCTTTTTTTTTTGAATTTCCTTTTTTTTGAATTTCCTTTTTTTTTTGAATTTCCTTTTTTTTTGAATTTCCTTTTTTTTGAATTTCCTTTTTTTTTAATTTCCCCGTTTTTTTTAATTTCCCCTTTTTTTGTGAATTTCCTTTTTTTTGAATTTCCTTTTTTTTTGAATTTCCCCTTTTTTTTAATTTCACCTTTTTTTGAATTTCATTTCACCTTTTTTTTTTTGAATTTCACCTTTTTTTAAATTTCCCCAAGTAAAATAAAGTTTGGCAGAGGCGGGGTTCGAACTCACGGCGCAGGGCTTTGGATACTCTGTGGGCCCAGCGCCTTAGACCAGTCGGCCACTTGTCATATTGTTATGCTTTTGAAAATTATTTGAACATATGGTCGCAACTTCAACATAGGCCTACCACGTGACAAGCAAAGGCAGAAAATGCGGGAGAAAATGTACCATATTTTGGAATTTTATTTGTTAAAAACATTAATGTGTATTAATAATAAATAAATTACTAAATTAATAAACATGATAAATGGGCAATTATTATACATGCATTATCGATTTGAACTCGCTAGGCCGTATGGCCGCACCGGCTGCACGTGCTATAATACTCCTATATACCGGGCCGGGATACCGGGTATATACATGTGGTTCACATTATAGAACCTGCCATTTTTCGTGCATACACGGTCTGGATTTTCGCAATTTATAGGATAATTACACGTAGGTCCCCAAAGTTTCTTCCAGTTATTGAAGTGCTTATATAATGACATGATGTTGCATTCAATAATATAAGCCTACGTATACTTTACTTTACCTTTACTGTCACTATTATAATTATATAAACTTTTTCATAACCATTTTATACTAGTATTTTGATGTAATAAATATCAGTATAATTTCGAGTTCAACTGAATGCTTTCATCATGATTAATAACATGTTTTATTTATCAAAAATCGACTATGGCATAGTCTAGGACCTACGTAAAAAGGGGTAAAATTTTCATAAAATTTTTACCATCAATAGAGTGTTAATTTTGACTAAATTCAGAAAATATTTTGGCGTATATAAACAGGGCTGTGACTTTTTGGAATTGCTTGGCGTGAGACAGATGCGTACCGGGATTTGCCGACTCCAACGTTCATTTTGAACAATGATTAGGCCTATTTGAGCCACGGCGCTTGAGAATTTGAAAAGCGGGGTGGGGGGGTGGGGGTTGGTAGAAACAACAAATTATTCATGACGATGCGTGAGATTTTACTCATTTTCCAGCTTTTTGCGTGAGATTTACTACTAGGCGTGAGATTATACTATCTTGGCGTGAGACCGTGAGAAAGTGACCCAATGCGTGAGACTCACGGCCAATGCGTGAGAGTTGACAGCCCTGATATAAAATTGAAATAAAATTCTCTGCCTTGATTTATTTGTTTATGTATTTATTTAACAATTACCGGTAATTGATTATTTGCTTATTTATGTGTTTATTTATCAATCAATGAATTCTTTTATTTATTAATTTATTGATCAATTAATGATTTATTTTATTTATATTTATTTCTTTATTTAATCGTTTTCATTTAATAAATTAATTGATAACAACCGTATTCATTCCAATAAGCGCCCATGCCCCAATATAAAGCGCCCACCCAGGGAAGCTTAGGGATTAAGTTTAAAATGTAGCTCCTGGATGACCTTTGACCTCGGATGACCTCGATTTTACGTGTTTTACGTGTTCCCCTCATATCAAGGATTCCACCCACCAAGTTTGAGCCCGATCGGACAAAGTTTGAAATTTGACCCCTCCATAATGACCTTTGACCTCGCTTGACCTCAATTTTATTTCGGGAATATATTCCCCTCGTATCAAGGATTCCACCCACCAAATTTGAGCCCGATCGGACAAAGTTTGAAATTTGACCCCTCCGTAATGACCTTTGACCTTGGTTGACCTCGATTTTATTTCGCGCATTATATTCCCCTTGTATCAAGGATGCCACCCACCAAATTTGGGCCCGATCGGACAAAGTTTAATTTTTTGATGAATATGCATTTTTTTTGCGAAATAATTTCCCTTTTTTTTAATTTCCCTTTTTTTTTAATTTCCCGATATTTTTTTTTTTGATGTGCGTATAATGTTGCAGCTAGTGGATTCAGTTTAGTATACCGCGGGGAGCATTAGCTTTAGTCAAGGCTTCGTCCGTACTTTATCTTTGAACACAGCTATCCAATTGAACATGGATAGCGCTCGCATAGCTTTCTATTTTTTATATCTTGGCCCCGGGATCTTGGCCTATAGTGAAGACAAAAATTAAATCCAAACCTAGCAAAACAATCCGAATCCAATAGATATAGAGTGATCACGAGGCTTATATTAAAGAAGGCCTAATTTGAATTAGATTACATTACAATAATAATTATTAATAATATATTAAATATTTAGACCCTTCCACTGTATAAGTAGCTAATATATAATTATTCGGCATATAGCTAAAGCCACGATTTCTCCGTGTTCATGGTGTTACAAAATTTAAAATCCGTGTTATTCCGTGATTTTCCGTGTCCACTATAAAGCACTAGGCCTATGGGCAGCCTTGCATCGTAGGCCTAAAATTAATGCTATTGTTTAATGGTTGATTACTGCTAAATAATCACTTTTCTTTGTTTTATTTTGCAAATCAACACAAAAGTTAGACATTTTATACAGTTTTTCACTATTTGGTGGCATTTTCAAATTTCCCTGAGCAAACCCCGACATAAGATGAGTTTTTAACATCTTTTAAAACATAGTTACATTTTTAGCAGTTCTAAAATATATAGGCAGTTCATTCCATAGACGTGGAGCTGTAATTTCAAATGACTCACGTGCTGTTATTTTGTTTCTTGAAGAAGTTGCATGTTTCCAGATCGAAGAGTACGAGTGGGAACATAATTTGAAAGAAGTTCAGATAAATCATGAGCAATATCATTATTACATTTATATACAATCAACATAAGTTATAACAACAATTCATTGGACGACAGGAAGCCAATGCAGTTCCTTACCAGTGTGTTATTAGTTTGTGAGAAAAATGCAAAAATAGTCACATAATAGTCATAAAATAGCTCTATTAAATAGTACGAAAACGTTCTAATATGCCGTCCCTTTACATGGCAATTTTAATGGCAATTTTAAAACATTTGTCATGTGCAAAGCAGGGGGCGAAGATTTTTTGGCAGGCCCAGAAGGGAAGCAAGCAATTTTTTGGCACGCCTTGGGAAAATTACACCCCCCCTCACGGACCGGGATAAAACCACTGCGAGTTATATACTAGTATTCTTATGGTTTTCCCGTGACTTGACATAAGTCTACGGCCCTAGCACACAGGCTATACAGGGACGTGCCACTACCTAGTGGCGCTTTCCCTGGGCTATATCAGTGGTGTAATACACCACTGATATAGCCCAGGGAAGCGTAAAGACTACAGTGCGTAAAGACCAGCATACGCAGTAGGAAGCGAGCAAATTCTCGGACAACTACCAGTATGTGCCTCGGCCAAGATTCTGCTTTGTGAGAAAAAAAGGGGGAATTAAAAAAAAAAAGGGGAAATTGAAAAAAAGAAATTAAAAAAAAGGGAAATTAAAAAAAAAAGGGGAAATTAAAAAAAAGTGGAAATTAAAAAAAAAAATGGAAATTAAAAAAGGGGAAATTAAAAAAAAGGAAATCAAAAAAGGGAAATTAAAAAAGAGGAAATTAAAAAAAGGGAAATTAAAAAAAAAAAGGGAATTAAAAAAAAAAGGGAAATTAAAAAAAGGGGAATTAAAAAGGAAATTGGCGGAGATGGTACACCGTACTTAGTCATGTTAGTCACAAAATATCTGTTTAAGAGCCTTATAATTTGCAACTGGATTAATACAGTAGAACAACAATCATCTGACAAGCAGGATGTTAATTTCGTGGTCAAAGCGCGGTTTGATTTTAACTCATTTCTATGTAGGCTTCTATAGGTCTTACCATTCCCGTAATAGGCACGCCATATTTCTTATGCACTGTTGTTCCGTGCTGCTCCGTTAACTTTTGTGATGACTCCGTTGAACTTCCCAGAATAAGGCGTGATCCTGAGAAAGATCAAGACGAGACAGACACAGATACAAAAAGACAGAAGACAGACAGAAAGACACAAACAGAGACAGAGAGATAAGAACTTAGTTAGTTTCTGAACATATACCCATGAGCATATCCCTGCTAAAAGAGAGGAAAATAAAACTGGATATGTTCCAGCCTTATAAGGCCGCGAAGTCTAGCCGTAAACTTGAAATGACCTCTGATGACCTTGAAATGACTTTGGAAATAATTATCTTTCGTGAAAAATGTAGGCACAAAGTTTAATAACAATCTATACAATACAAACATTTGACCTTTGGTTGACCTCCGATGACCTTGAAATGACCTCCATCATGTTTTGCATCATAGTACCATCACACATACTAATTTTCTTTTAAATTGAACAAACTTTGGAATTTTACCCATTTTGACCTTAAGTTGATCTCGGGTGACCTTGACCATCACCATCACCAATCACCATCATCACCATTACCATCATTATCATCATCATCATCGTCATCATCATCATCATCATCATAATCACCATTATTACTATCATTCCTTGTATAATTATACACTGACCCATTTCTCTGGTTTCTCTTTGACAAATTAGGACGAGCAAGGTCAAGGTCAAGGTTCCCACGATGCTGATGACGATGAGTAACTTCCTTTTAGTTAATCCCATTGTGAATCTGTAATAGAATGCGGACAAGTGTTTAGCAAGGCCTTTTCGTTTGAAGCGAGCGATCCAAACTGTGACTCGATTGGTAGTGAGGGACTTTCAACTCGTCATAGAAACAAATGAAGACCTGAGCGCAAGAAGTCCCCTTGGCCCCTCAACATGTATACACTAAAGTTGCGTATAGTTTCGTATAGTTTGGTAAAGTTTTATACATGTTCAGGGTCCAAAACAAATCTTTCACAACCTTTCATGATGTTTTCACCCTGGCAACCTGAGATTACCCCCGGGGGATTACCCAAGGTCAAAGGTCAAATGAGGTAACATGTGAAAATTTGCCAGATTGGGCATAAACTTGGTGCATCTTTGCTATAATTAAAGACAGAGATAGAAAGAATTTATCGCGTCTGATGTCACTGTCAATTATGATCCTTGATTGGTTAACACAGGTTAATAGCGCGTAAAAGGAAGACCGATCTATCTGGTGCTGATCGGAGAAAAGGAACAGCAGCAAATGGCGAAAAATTACGTACTTTTACAAGGCAAAAAGCAGCTTTTCTAGGCATTGTTGACATGGTGCCTTCGCCGAAAGAAAGTTTCCTACTATAAAGACCTAACGTTTGAGATGGTTTGCATGTTTGAAAGTGCGAAATTAACAATAAGGCGATCGGTTATACCGCCGTGTTCAGCAAGTCATCATCACGACATTTGTAAACAAACCGTGCTCGAGTTTGATTGACAGATGACGTCAGACGCGATAAATTCTTTTTATCTCTGTCTTTAATTATATGAGGGTAACATGAAAAGTCAACATGAGATTAAAGGTCAATGAGGTCAGAAGCCTGATATTTCTAGTAGCTCTAGTTCCTCTTCACGGTACAGGCTGTTTTGAAAATGACCGTACTCCATGTTTCACCTTTTTTCTAATTCACCATGGGCTAAGAATTTGAGCATACCTTGTACTGCTTACTCCATTGTTGAGCGTGGTTTTAAATTTAGAAGGCTTGAATCCAAATCCAATCATTAAATCAAATCTAGGCATTAAGGTTTGAGTATATATGACACAAAGGCTTATGCAGCATATACACGATCAATTTGATTGATCAATATTGGGACCCTAGATGCAGGATTGGATACAAAATAATATTTCTCTTCAATATTATTGAAGAGATCTAATCAAGTTTGATTTTATTCACAGTTGGACAATAAAATAATTAATGTTCGTGTGTACATTACATTGATCTTGGGTCTTTGATATTGATCAATCATATTGATCGTGTATAGGCCGCATACTACGTCAATAGTTCCGTCAACAGTTGTATATCTACAACATACCTCTGATTCCTTTAGTTGTCCGTCCAGTGTCCAGTTTAAACCCTGTCTTACAAGTTTCTAAAACTTGCAGGTCTCGTCCGGTCCCTGCATCGATCCTGTATGGTATGAACTGATTACACCTACCATTTGGTTATACCAGGAAAAGTGAGAGTCTTCCCATAATTATACCAAAGACCCTTTAATACAATCAGTACAGCTTCATGATTGAATGTCTTTCATATGGTAATTTTGTTGTAATCATGTATAGAACCTGAATACGTCCAAATTCTAAATAGGGCCTGATCATTTTAAACTTAGTAGTGACTCAACGAGTTATCACATAACAGTAATAATAACCTATGGATACAGGTATATGGATATCAACAACTTTTTCACTGCTGACTAGGTTGCAACAATAGAGTTCGTGAATGACCTGACTTTGACCTTGGTTATTATTCTAAACGTTTTTCTTCTGCACACTGTCCGTTAATTATACCCCACGCAATACAGAGTTTATTGTTCTGTTGTGTCTGATTAGAGCGCTGACATGTTGGAAAAAGTTGTGACTTTATTATTTATTAGCTGTATCGGTTGGCTCGCAAAATTCGGACACGTTTGGTCCGCGATTGTATTTCAATACAGACCTACAATGTGTATGATTTTAGACAGGCCATCCCAGGAAAAACTAGCACTTTTTCTGACGGCCACCTCTATTTTCCACCTAAAATCAAGATGGCGCCCAAATCATCACGTGCAAAACCAAATCCCATAGTTTCGACTAATATATATTACGATATAAGCAAAATATATAAACCGATTAATTTCAGTCAATGTCTCATCATTTGACCTTGAAATATTCAAAATGGCTGCCATTTGCACTGTGCAAGTTCAAATCCATTGAAAACCGTTATGTAAAGTAGATGCCGCCACCATTTTCGCCTAAAATGTACAAGCAGAATATACAAACAGATAAAATTCAGTCAATGTTTCATCATAACACTTCACACTGAACATTCAAAATGGCTGGCATTTAAAATCAAGTTTAAAAATCATTGAAAATATAGTGCTTTGACATATTTATGTAAATCAAATGCCACCATGTCGTCTAACATGTATCCAGGTATAAGCAAAATATACAAACTGATTAATTTCAGTCAATATCTCATCACTTGACATTGAAATATTCAAAATGGCTGCCATTTGGACTGTTTCAATTTAAAATTATTGAAAAAATATTTTGACATCTTTTTGTGAAGCAAATAATGCCATTTTCGCCTAAAATGCCATTTCGCCTAAAATACAAACAGATTTACATAAGTCAATATTTCATCACTTGACCCTGACATATTCAAAATGGCTGTCATTTGCACTGTAAAGCTTTAAAATCATTGAAAATATGGTGCGTTGACATCTATATGTGAAGTAAATGCCACCATTTTTTGCTTATATGTATGAGCAAAATATACAAACATTAAGCAGCTAAATGTGATATCGTGCTAATGTATACAGTTGTTTTTGAGTCATTCGCAATTTTAATTTCCCCTCTTTTACAAAATTATTCATTTTATAGCATTTTAAAGCTTTTTCGGATATAAAATGTATCTATTAATGACAAAATTGGTGGCGCTATTTAGTAACTGGAAATTACTCTTTCAAGCGTTTAATATACCATTAATTCCTTGTTGTTTGATTAAATATAGTTATAAAATTTCCTTGTTGCTTGATTCACCTATTCCAGCTGTTTTAATGGCAGTATTAATCACCTACCCCTTGAAAATAAAAAAAATATGATTAAGGATAAATAGCGCCATCTATAATTTGCATTTAGTTAATAATGAAGCCAATTCTATATACATCAAACAACTGTGACCGATATACAGCTCGATATGCTCAATGTATCAATGTGACTTCATGAATACTGATTGGCAACATTTTCCAATATGTCAGCGTTCTGATCAGACACAATATAACAAATAAATCCTGCAGTGCGTTGGGTATAGTTACTAATAACTGACGGTGTGTAGAAGAAACATAAACAAGTGTTAAGAATAATAACCAAGGTCAAAGTGAAGTCATTCATGAACTCTATTGTTGCAACCTAATCAGCAGTGAAAAGGTTTTTGCTATCCATATACATGATATAATATCTGTATCCATGGGTTATGTGATATCTCGTTGAATCACCATTACCATGATTATGTTTGATTTAAAACCATCAGGTCCTATTAGACGTATTCAGGTTCTCTGGTATTCAAAATCTATGATACATGGTACAACCAAACGTACCAAATGAAGACCATCAACCATGAAGCTGTATTGATTGTATTAAAGATCTTTTGTATATTAAGGGAAGACTCTCAGACTCTCACTTTCCTGATATAACCAAACTGTAGGTATTATCAGTTCACCGTAAGAAATAGTACAGGATGGCGATGCAGGTACCTGACGAGACCTGCAAGTTTTAGAAACTTGTAGGACTGGATACTGGACGGACAAACTAGAGGAATCAAAGGTATGTTTTTTTTGCAGACATAAACCTGTTGACGGAACTGTTGATATGTACTTTATCTTAAGATTGGGTACTGACGTATTAGCCTTTGTGTCATATAAACCTATAATGCCTAGATTTGACTATTTTATAATTGAATTCAAGCCTTCTAAATTTAAAATCACGATTAATAATGGCGTAAGCAGGTGAAACATGGTGAAACATGGAATACGGCATTGTAAAACAGCCTGCAAAAGGAATAATTACAAGCTTTAATAGCCCATTCAGTGATTTGCTCATACGGACAATAGTAAAAATCATCAAAATTCAGATTTTGGTACCTTTGTCATTGTCATCATGAGATGTGCTAACATTAGTGCATTAGTAAACAAAATAAGACATTTACATAAATATGTAGTTTATTATAACATATGAATTAGCTACATGTATTTGAATGGGGCTTCGATTTGACAATACTGCTGTATTCTTCGATTTTTGTCAATTTTTCGTTTCAAATATGATGACAATTTGAATGACTTATCCTTCATTTTTAATTACAACACACCTGACTAATTTTGTGCCTAATTTTGCGTTTTTCTCCAAAATTATAGCGCATTGGTGACAAGTAAGACATGTATATTATAGGGGCAAGGACTACAACTACTGCACTGAAAATTCAGCAAGTCAAGGCAAGTAGTTATTGATTTATTGATCAAATATTGGTTTTCCATCATTTTTAACTGTAACTCCACAACTGTCGTCTGTGTTGAAATACAATTTCCAGTGCAGTAGTTGTAGTCCTTGCCCCTATAATATACATATCTTACCTGTCACCAATGCGCTATAATTTTTGAGAAAAATGCAAAAAATAGGCACAGAATTGGGCAGGGGTGTAGTACCCCCCTTAAGCAATTTATACACAATTATAATTGCTTCTACCCTTTCGCTGGGATCACTGAATGGGGCTTTAACATAAATTGCGTCTCACCATGGGTGGTTTAGAAGTAATTGGATTCCTTGCCCTATAATATACATAACTTTTGTTACCAGCGTGTTATTGTTTTTTGAGAAAAATACAAAAATGGTCACAAATTTTTTCAAGGGGTGTAGTACCACCTTTAATCTTGGCTACAAAATAAAAGTTATATGATAAATATGTGATTTTTGGTTGTTTAGATGTATTGGTTCAAGCGAATACAGATTCGGAAACGGTTAAAAACTGAAGCCAAAAGTTTTGTAAGCATCATTATGTAGCTTTGGATAATCCCCATAAAAATGTGGTTGTCCAACTGCTTACTTCGGAAATATATTTTGTTCCTATAGTTTCCTGACATTGGGACTTCAAAACAAAATAAAACATGTTTTATAGGACAAGAAAACATCAAAAGGTTCAATAGACACATAAATGTTAGTGAAATTTGCCATATTTCGATTAGTCCACGTTTAAGGGTAATTCGTAAAGGTAATTCGTAATTACGGCCTTGTTTAAGCAATGAATTTTTCGGTAAATCCCATAACCCTTTGCGAGTACACCTGAGGACTCGTCATTTGACGTCACGCCGATTTGCAATGCGCAGTAACGATGTTCGATAAACGATGTGCGCATCGGCGCAAATCGGCGTGACGTCAAATGACGAGTTCTCAGGTGTACTCGCAATAGCTTATGGGATTTACCGAAAAGGTGAATTGCACCTTGAGGTAGAAGTAAGATGAACAGTTTGTTTATAACCCTGTATATACTTACAAAATACAAAAACTGTGCATATGACTTATAACATTTGCTGAGGAGAACGCCCTCAAAAATTTTTAAATTCTGATTTTTACACGATTGTAATGTACTTTAGTAAACAAAGATTCTTTGCAAAAATCAAGACTTTAGGTGCTGTAGTTTTGTCAAAATCGGAGATTTTGAATAAACACACCCCTACCACGTACACGGCGTGCGGGACCCCACACACACACACCAGCCAGAGGATCGTACCATATTACAACCGCCGAAGTAACATGCATTGACGCTAGTAGTAAATTCAAATTTTCTTTGCTTTACCTCACTTGTTCGGCTCAAAATTAAAGGGGACATATTTGACAGTAAATGCTTACATTTTATTGAAAATGAATACTAATCTCTTTTTTGATATGAAAGAAATGTTATAATATGGCTTTAATTGATCTTAACTTCTGGACCAATTATTACGACATGAATCAACAAGTGCTCATCCGATCGAAGTCATGGGAGAGGGCCAAAGTGAAGGCTATTTTGAACATAATATGCAAAAGACACGAGACAAAGTTAAACTGTACTATCTGCAAAGTGCAAGCATTAAATATTGATTAAATTATTTGAACAAATATATAGCAATTTAAGGTGGTACTACACCCCTTGATAAATTTGTGACTATTTTTGCATTTTTCTCAAAAACTAATAAAACACTGGTAACAAAGGTTATGTATATTATAGGGGCAAGGAATCCAGTTACTACACTGGAATTTCAGTGACTCAATCCAAGCGGAACGTTATTTATGATAAGAAAAGAGGTACCGCTAGAATGTACCTCATTTCTTAACATATATGTGACGTGTCATGTCAAAAGGAGACACTTTTGGGCAGGATCATAAATGGAGAAATAGCCAAAAATCTGCCGGTGGGTGATTTTTTCACAATTTGGGTTTGTTGCGAATTTGTGATGTTATTAATGCTAAAAATATTGTCTGATAGTTTCAGACCGGAATATAACTGGTATCTTGTAGTTTTTGAGACACTTTTCAACTTAATTCCTACTCTCAACATTGTCAATAATATTTTTAAAGGCCGATATCTCAATTTCCAATTTTATAATACCATAACTTTTGAACTCAATATCTTCACTTAGGAATGTCCAATTTCATTGGGGAAAATAGCGTTGTAGAGCAAAATATCTCTATATTTAAGATATGTAAAAAACTACATTTTCATAACCTGCCCAAAAGTGTCTCCTTTTGACATGACACGTCACATATAATGAACCCCTTGTCTTGAATCACTGAAATTTCAGTGAAGTAATTGGATTCCTTGCCCCTATAATATACATATAACTTTTGTTACCATGTGTAGTTACTTTTTGAGAAAAATGCAAAATTTGTCACAAAATTTATCAGAGGGTGTAGTGCCACCTTAAGTAGTCAGTGATTGTTTTAGTTGTACAAATTCAACATTCAAAGCTGTCAAAACATCATACCCTCCCTAGATTTGAAAAAGTAACCAGTAGTTTTGACATGCCGACATGTAAATTTTCACATATGCCCTATTGCACACTCCCGCATCCGCCTGCTCCACATCCACCTGCGCTCCTCCACCCCTGGCATTTTTTAATTTCAACTGATGTAATTTTTGTACTGAATAATTGATAATTATATGCTTCAGTAGACTGAAAGAGTATAAGATTAGGCTTAAAATGAGGTATCAACCACTGCTGTAGGATATGGGGTTACGGAAAGCCAATCAAATTTGTATCGCAAATTGGAATTTTCAGTGACTAAAGACAAGTAGTTATTGATTTATTGATCAAATATTGGTTTTCACTCATTTTTGACTGTAAATCCACAACTGTTGTCTGTGCTAAAATAAAATTTTCAGTGCAGTAGTTGTAGTCCTTGCCCTATAATATGCATATCTTACTTGTCACCAATGCGCTATATTGTTTGAGAAAAATACAAAAATAGGCACAAAATTGGCCAGGGGTGTAGTACCACCTTAATCATTTTCAGAACTAAATCTGTAATGATGATTTGCATATAGATGTGGGCAATCTTTTTAATCAAAATTAGCCTTTGACATCTTAACAACCAAATACCCCATTTTAATCAAAACACTTTTATTTTGTAGCTAAGACATAAGATAACAGAGATGTGACGATGGAGGGTGAACTTTTTGAATGGCCCTCATATATTAGATTTTGAGCGATTCGCAACGAGCGATATTTGTTTCTATGAACAGTGATGAAGAGTTGAAAGTTCCTCACTACCAATCGAATTTGGATGGGCGAGCGAAAGCGATCGCTCGCCTCAAACGAAAAGGCGTGGCTAAATACTTGTCCGCATTCTATTACAGATTCACAATGGGATTAACTAAAAGGAACTTACTAATCGTCATCAGCATCGTTGGAACCTTGACCTTGACCTTGCTCGTCCTAATTTGTCAAAGAGAAACCAGAGAAATAGGTCAGTGGACAGTATAGTTATACAAGGGATGATAGGAATAATGATTACAGCCCAATATAGGCCATATCACACTTCCGTTATACAAAAATTAAGAGTACGCCAATACATGCAAGTGAAAGATTCGCAGATTGATCTCTTCTGTTTTTAAATGAAATGAAAACATTTCAAAATCAAAAACGTAGACTCAAGGAATCGGATAACAAAGATGTTTTATTTTAATGTTCATCACAATGCAAAACAAGTCACTGAGACCATGAACATAATTGTAATTTCTTTCTTTATTTTTATAATCTTATCTTACCAGTAGGCTTCGACTATCATTATAAATACGTATTTATAAAATCGTAAGTGAACACCTCCGTGCTTCAATATACATAGCGGGTCGTCTTCCTGTACATTTGCATGCAAAACACGAGACCACTGTGCAGCCAAATGTTTTATCTTGTTCAACTTTTTGATTATATTTGTAAACGTTTCCGTCGATAAATAATTTTTTCTTTCGGCAAATACTTTCAAACTGTTTTTGATAACATATGTGACCGTACAGCACGAATGAGCCGTAAATGTCCTCAATTGTATTCTGAGTTACAGTGTAAAATGGGCATGAAGGTCATATCCATAGGTATTTCAATTTGGTGCTACGTGTATCTCATTAAATGAGGTACACGTAGCACCCAATTGAGGTACCTATGAATACGACCTTCATGCCCATTTTACACTGTAACTCAGAATACAATTGAGGACATTTACGGCTCATTCGTGCTGTACGGTCACATATTACAATTTGGAATCCGCCATGTATAATTTTGCTATTCAATTAATACTGAAATTTGATAATATTTATCTAAAGGGTTCCCATCTTTAATGGCATAATGATTTGGTCACTCTTGTTGGTCTTGGTATGTACAACTCATTGTTGCTAATGTCAAACTTGTCAAAGTGATCACACAAGTAAATGAGAGTATGCTAAGGTGTCCGCTTCATTTACTTACGTCATCAGCCGCTACCTTGAAAATCAATTTCAAAATCAAAAACACGAACGAGCCCGAACTTTACCCACACATATTCTCTTTTTTCAGGAGAAATGCGCATAAAAAATTGCAACGAGTGTCAACTTGTAATGTAATAATTGTTCTCTTCGAATAGCGATAAACTTGTTTTGCAATAGACCTGCCCTTTAAGGCTTCAAGCAAACTTTTTAATAGTTTTCTACAAACTAAGTTCTTATCTCGCTGTCTCTCTTTGTGTCTTTCTGTCTGCCTTCTGTCTTTTTATGTCTGTGTCTCTCGTCTTGATCTTTCTCAGGATCACGCCTTATTCTGGGCGGATGTTCAACAGAGTCATCACAAACGTTAACGGAGCAGCACGGAACAATACTGCATAAGAAATATGGCGTGCCAATTACTGGACTGGTAAGGCCTATTGAGTCAAAATCAAACTTTGACCACGAAATTAACCTCCTGCTTGTCAGATATGATTGTTGTCTACGGTATTAATCCAGTTGCAAATTATATGGCTCTTAAATAGATTTTTGTAACTAACATGACTAAGGTCTGCAACCATATTATAACCATTACTCGTTGATGGTCGATAGACGTCCCAATAAATCGGACTTAGTCACCGGTCAGTTCTACAGCATAGATATCCATGGCTAACGATGGTTAACTATGGAAACATGTTAAAGGACATTTTATTTATTTTGAGCTCTTTCGAGACGAGTAATGGATATATTCTGTAGATTTAGGGTTTGTCTGTGACTGCTAATGTGAGGCCGTCGTAGGTCGTACGGGGCTCAAACTCGGTGGGTGGGTGTAGTTCTGTCCTCGCAACTCTGAAGTTTATGTT